>NC_080764.1:27045738-27348768 GCF_020826845.1 Diceros bicornis minor | reverse complement strand
GCCAGAGAAGAGGATACAAATCACCAGAGCTATGGATGGAAGGCCGAACACCAGCGAGATCAGGCCCACAGCTTCCTGCCCCTCTAACGTTGCCACCAATATCGAGAAGATGGAGACATTTACATCAATGGCATTCACTCACATCCTCAGTTCTTCAATCTCTCAAACTCATCTTGCTGACATAGAAATTAAACTTTTGTCTTCTACTCTGCTATGATAAATATTAAAACATCCCAGTTCTAAGAAAAATTTTAAAACACACAGCAACTTGAGAAGACTCACTTACATTCTTCATGGCCAACTCGAAACAAGTCATAGTACAAAAGAAGACATTAGGAAACAAGACTTTTGTTTTAAAAGTCTGTGCATGGTTCTGGATTAGATTTATCTTCCTCTTGGTCAAACCACCTGACAGGACCGATGCTTCTGATCAACCCCGCCAAGAAAAACCAAAAAGACACCCAGAGCTCGCATCCCAGAGGCACCTTTGGGAGATTCTGGACTGAGAAATTTTGTGCACAGATTGTCAGGAAGAAAAGCCAAACATTATTTTCATTCTTGTGGTTTAATTCATGTGCTTTAATGCCATGTTAGCATGTTTGAAAACTTATGTCATGATTAACCAAACAGTAAGCTGTATGCATTTCTCTCAGCTGGCTGTGTAACTTCCTTTTAGCAGACATTAAACAATAAAACAAAGCTACCGCATAGGAACTGTTTTTCTGCAGCTCACATCCTTAAGTTTTATCAACCCAGAATTATTTATTCAACAAATGATTACTAAGCACCGACACAGCGCAAGGCACTATGGGAAGTTTAAAGTTGTCCCAGGTCCTCCAGGATTCCACCATCTGGTGAGGAGAATGAGCCAGGTGCCCAGGCACAGGGCCCTGTGTGAGGGGGACCACAAAGAAAACGGGAGCAGAAAGTGAAAGGAGATGTTGCCACGTGGAAACCACAGCGAGGAATGGTGTGCATAAATAAAATCTACAGACAACCCCAAGTTTAAATTAACTTAATGGGTAAAACGCTTTCAAATGATTAACAGGTAAATCTCTCTCCACTAGCCTTCATCACACCTACTGGTGGCTAACACTGACTTATTACACAGAGGGAACAGGGGCTCTTGGTTTATCAAAGGTCGGTTGAGTGGCAGAGACTAAACACCAGCTGAGGAAGAAGAGAATCACGTGCATGAAGGAGACAACTTCAGGTGGGAAGTCTAGGCATATAGGGATCTGGGTGCACGATGCCTGGCCTGCAAAGTCAGAGAGAGAGACTTACACACTGAGGGAAAGACAGAACAAAAATATCTTCAAGGTTTGTTCAAGTCCTGTGAAGCAAAGCTCAATTTCATTAATTCTGTCCTCACTTGTGAAAGAAAAAAAATGCCACATTTTTTTAGGAAACGGATAACTATTGCCAAAGTTTTATTTCTTACAACCTTGGGAAATAAAATATTTTAATTTTCTTTCTCCCTCATGTTCTCAATGGCAAATTCCCTAATTTCTTCTCCAAAAATAGTACAGCATTCTATTTTAGGGTACAAAAATTGCTTTCATGGTATGATATTCTCATCTTGTGGAATGACGAGATATTGCTGCTCAACTTCTTTTTAATGGCTTAACTGAGATATTATTTACATACCTTAAAGTTTACCCATTTAAAGTATACAATTCAGTGGGTTTAAGTATATTGCAACCATCACCATAATCTAATTTTAGAACATTTTCATCATCCTAAAATGAAATCTTATACACATTAGTCATTCCTCATTCCCCGCTGCAACCTGCCCCCTCCTTCCACTCTAGGTAACTATTAAACAACTTTATGTCTCTATAGATTTGCCTATTCTGGACATTTTATATAAGTGGAATCATACAATATGTGGTCTTTTGTGACTAGCTTCTTTCACGCAGCATAAAGTTTTTGAGGTTCATCCATATTATAGAATGTATCAGTGCTTTATTCTTTTCATTGCCAAATAATATTTCATTATATGATTATACCACACATTGCCTATCCATTTGTCAGATGAAGAACATTTGCGCTGTTTACACTTTTTTAGCAATTATGAATAATGTTGCTATGAGCATTTGTGTACAAGGTTTTGTGTGGACATATTTCATTTCTCTTACATATATACCTAGGAGTGGAATTGCTGGGTCATATGGTAACTTTATGTTATCATTTTGAGGAAATGCCAAACTGTATTCCAAAAGTGGCTGTACCATTTTTCATTCTCACCAACAGGATATGAGTTCCAATTTTTCCACATCCTTGCCAACACTTGTTAGAGTCCATCTTTTGATTACAGTCATCCCAGCTGACGTGAAGTGGTGTCTCATTTGGTTTTGATTTGCATGTCCATGATGACTAATGATGGGCATTTTTTCATGGGCTTATTGACATTTGTATATCTTCTATGGAGAAATGTCCATTAAAGTCCTTTGCCCATTTTTTAAATCAGGTTATTTGGGGTTTTTTGTTGTTACTGTTGAATTGTGAGAGTTCTTTATATATGCTGCATACAAGTCACTTAAATGATTTGCAAATATTTCCTCCCATTGTATGAGTTGTCTTTCCACTTTCTTCTTGGTGTCCTTTGAAGCACACGTTTTTAATTTTGATGATGCTAAAGAATTTTCAAGTTCCTCTGGGTACATATCCCATAAGGAAGGTGAAATTAAGATGAGGGAATATTTGTGCACCTAGATTCATAGCAGCATTATTCACAATAGCCAAAAGGTGGAAGCAACTGAAATATGCATCAACGGATGAGTGGATAAATGAAATGAGATATGTACATGCACTGGAATATTACTCAGCCTTAAAAAGAAAAGAGCATCTGACACACGCTTTAACATGGATGAACCTTGAAGACGCTGTGCTAAGTGAAATAAGCCAGTCACAAAAGGACAAATACCATATAATTCCACTTACATAAAGTACCTAAAGTGGTCAAATTCATAGAGACAGAAAGCAGAACGGTGATTACCAGGGGCTGGGGGTGGGGGGATGGGGAGTTGGTGTTTAATGGAGACGGAGTTCAGTTTTGGAAGATGAAAAGAGCTCTGGAGGTGGAGGGTGGTGACAGCTGCACGACAATGGTAATGTGCTTAACGCCCCTGAACTGCACATTTTAAAACTGTGAAAAAAGAAGAGGGCAGCAGTCAGTCCCCTGTCCTTGCACTTCGGTTTCACCACCTTACTCCTTCCTGCCCACTTCTATGCCAACAGGTAAAACGGGACAAAAGCACAGAAAGCAAAAGGTTCCAACAATCCAAGACCAAGCAACCTTCTGAGCTAAATGAGACAGCAGAGGCAAAAGGAAATGCCTCCTGCTGACTCCCACATTTGAGGAGGGTCTACACCACGTGGGGTGGAGAGCGAGTGCTGGAGACTCAAAGACGCCTAAACGAGGACCCCGAGTCCCGGAGGAATTTCCAGATTAGGAAGGTACTTTCAATCCAATGAATGGGATTCAACCTCACCCCACCTGCATATCTTCTGAATGAGAATGCTGCAGACTGGACTGAACAATACTGCAATCAGTCTGACTATACCCAGGGAAGCTCTAGTTTCTTCCCTGCTCTGACACAACAGCACATCTTTCAACTCTCTGAAAAGCCAAAACTTCTTATTCATACATTAAATATAAAAAGAGAATGATTATGCCATTTAGAATCCAGACAGTCATTTTTCTGAATGAATTCATGCATATGCTTGTTTACAAAGATCTCATTTTTTTCCTGACTGCAGTTTAATAGTATGCAAGTCTATTCACACTGTGAAATCATTAACAGCAGAGCAGGCCTGCTGAGAACTAAGAGGAAATGCCACATATGACTGTAGGCTAAATTATGTACCAAATCAAGTCTCTGAAAATTACAGACACATTTCACTATGGCACAAGGCTATCCCAGAATAAGAAAAAGTTCTAGCAGAGGGATTAGTTAGAATAATCTATGCCAAAAAGAGCTTTAGAAAAGTAGCAGAAACATCTTTTGGATAGCCACAGGAGTTCATTTAATAACTCAACAAATATTTACCAAGCCTCTATTATGTGTCAGGCACCATGCTAGGTTCTAGGGAGAAAATAAAGAATAAGACTCACCCCTCTTCTGCCCTCCCCAGGACCTCAGTGTCTACCATGGGAGACAAATAAGCAACATGTTCAATAAGATGCGATAAATGCTGTTATAGAAGATGTATAAGGAGCTATGAAGGCAGCAGGGTTATGGAATGGCATGGAGAAATCAAGGAAGGCTTGCTGGAGGAGTGGCGGCTTAGGGTGCAAAGACGTAACCAGGCAAGAAAGGCAGAGAGAGGGTCAGTGTTTCTGGGAGAGAGGTCAGCATATGTAAGGGGATGGCTTACCTACATGGGTAGACACTGGGCCCTGGAGTCCAGAAGATCCAGGTCAGAGCTGCACTCCACCACTATTAGACAAGGGACCCTGAGAGTTAGTTAATCTTTTCCAGCTTCAATTTTCTTATCTGTAAAATGGGACCAGCAAGTGTCCCACCTCATAGGGGATTAAATGAGATGAGCACAAAAGAAGAGTTCAATAAACATAGCTGTTTATCATCAAGATGACTTTTTTTTAATAGAAAGGAGTAAGAAAAGAATTGAGAAAAGCATTTGAGCCCTGCAATTTGTTTTTACTTTGGTCTCAACTTTCAGCCTAACCATGAAATATTCATGTCCAACAAATAAATGATAACATCTGAGACACTTAAATTGCAGATGTAGCCTCTTTTATATGAACACACCTTAACAGTTAGGGTAAGATTCAGCTGTGAGTAACACAGACCAAAATTATGACTTAAACAAAATTAGAATGCCTTTCTCTTGCATGTGAAAGTCCAGAGGCAAGGCAGCACAGAACCAAGCAGGCTAGCTCTGGTCCTTCAAGTCCTCAAGAACCAAAGCCCTTCTAGGGTACTGTTCCCACATCCTTCGAGTACAGCCCTTGTTCTCATGATCTAATATGGTGGCTAGAGCTTCAGTCATCATGACTGTGTGCCAGGCAGAAGGGAGGAGGAAGGGGTAAACAAGAAAGAGGGGGGGAAAAGCACACAACAGTTTTTTCAAAAGGATCCTAGAAGCTACCAACAACCCTTCTACTCACATCCCATCAGCCAGAACTAGTCACCTGGCCGCCTCTGGTTGGAAGGGAGGCTGGGAAACGTGGTCTTTATTCTGGATGGCTATGTGCCCAACTAAAACATGTGGGTTCTGAAAAAAAGAGAATGAATGTTGGGCATAACTAGCAGTCTCTGCCACAACATTCAGTATGCTAGAAACTCAAAATATAATAAATGGGTATTTTAAAAGGAAACCATCACTGATGTCACTAAGTGCTAATTAAAAGAAATTTGCAGAACTCTAGCTGCAAAGATTGACAAGAACGTCAGGAGAACTGGTACACAGAGGTGAGCCACAAAGGAGATGAAAAGAGCTCTTGATAAACTGCTTGGAGATAACCAAGAAGAGGCTAAATGAGGAGGATATGACAGAATGTTAATTGATGCTTTCAGAAAGTAGTACAATGGTAAAGGTGGGCATATTCTTTGATCCAGTAAATCCATTTCCTGCATTTTCTTCAATAGCAAAACAAACTATATGCATAAATATGTTTGCTGAAGAAAGTCAATGAGGAGAAAAAATAGATACTTAACTCTACAGTAGGATTGACTGAGCAGACAAAACATTGTAGTATACTATACAGCCATTAAAATGAGAACCACGTACAAACAAAAACTTTATCCTGTGAAGAGAAAGTTTTTATTCATTATAATTAGATATACATTAAATATATATAAACAAGGACACGAATTTAACTCATTCTCACTCATCAGATCTCAACTCAAACATGGCTTTCTCAGGGCAGCCTTCTAAGTACCTGGAATAGCTCGGGACTCCCCGTGTAAGCGTAACACCATTGTGTACCTTTCCTGAGGACACTTAGTACAGTTTGTGACTATGCAGTTCTTGTGTGAGCTTCTCCCATCATAAGCTTCCTGAGGGCAGGGACGTGTAGTGGGCACCAGTGGTTTTCCCTAACACGCCTTCCTCCTTCTTCAACAGAACCTTGATTCCTCTTGGGAGATCCACTCCCCGGGCTCCAGTGGTGGACATGTCCCAAGCCTGAGCAATCAGCACACTACACGCCCCAGTCACAGGACTGATTCAAAGGAGGACGTGTGACAAGTTAGTGTAACCTCAGGGTCTTCGTGGGAACTTTTGGGAAAGCAGCGCTCATTTCCCATCAAGTTCCTACACTGGTAAAATTTAAGTCTGGAGTCGCTGGGGGCCATCTTGCCAAAGTGTGACCTGCCTGAGAGTGAAAACCAATCAAGGAAAGCAGAACTGGAGAGGAAAGTCGTGAGTCTCGGTGGCTGTGTCTGTGGGCCTGGATCCAGCCATACCTGACTTTTTAAGAAATACCATTTTACATAAGCTAACATGAACTGGGTTTCCGTCACACCAAGAGTCCTGAATAATACACATTTTGTCTATTTTTTTTCCCCTTACCTCTATATTCTAGTATCTAGCATGACACAAGGCAAGCATTCAATAATTATTTGTTAAATAAGTCTGTGTGAAAAAGCCCGTATAAAAGAAAAATGGAAAGATGCTCAGTGTATTTTTTTAATAAAGGTTTTACCATTTTTACAATGAGATTAAAGAAAAGAGCTTTTGGATTAAAATAAAGCAAAACACAAAAGCAGATGGTCCTGCATGACATAACTTGAACAAGTGTCCCATCAACACGGAGGAAGGAGGCTGCTGTAATACCTATGGACACATTTCTGTCTCTTCTTTTATCACATTGTTTAAAAATTATATTTGTGTGTCCATATCCCCCATTCTAGACCTACACCATGCAATACGGTAGCCACTAGCGACACATGGCTATTGAACACTTGAAATGCAGCGGGTCTGAACTGAAGTGTGCTGTAAGTATAAAAGATACCAAATTTTGAAGTGTTAGAAAAAAAGAATTTAAAGTATCTAATTTTAAAGATTTTATATTAATTACATGTTCAAATGATATTGGGTTAATTAAAATAATTATAAAAATTAAATTCATCTTTTTTTAATGTGGCTACTAGAAAATTTATAATTCCATACGTGGCTCACACTCTACTTCTATGAGACAGCATTGCTCTACACCACGAGGTTCCTAAGGGCTGAGCCCTTGTGTATCTTTGTCTTGCCAGGGCCTAGCAAAGAGAAAGCCTTCCCTGAATGTCTGATGTCCATGCTATGGATGAATAAATGGACGCTCTTCTATCAAGTGAAGTACTGAGCAGAATTTGATCAAACAGATGTGTGGGTTGAGGCTTTGAAAGAAAAATGTAGTATTCAATGAACAAAAATATTCAAAAGTAACATTTTATTTTATTCAAGTTGGATTGAAGGGTCATTCAGACCTGAGCTTTGAATCTCAGCCTTGTCATTTGCTAGGTTGTGTCCCTGCATAAGTCACTTAAATCTCTAGGCCTGTTTATTCATGGGCAATGAAAATTACAATATCTGTTTTACATGATTCTTTGCAGATCATAGGAGAGAACACACGCAGAGTTTAGCACAGAATCTAACATAACAATCTCTCAACCTCAGTGGTGCTATTATTATTACAAGTGGTATACGGTACCCAGGGTAGGCCAAAGGCAAACACAGATTGGTGGGCGGGGGTGGGGAGGGTTCTGTTTGACCCTTGTGTGTCTAGCATTTCCCCTGACCATGTGGGGTTATGCTTAATTTCTCCTCTCTCATTCTCTCCGGAAATCTCACTGAGCTGCTGCTCTCTGTTTCTTGGACGACAACTATTTATTTTCCAAGGTGATACTTGGATTTTCTTTTTTCTTCTTTTTTTTACCAGGCCTGGCCTGGACAATTTAGGACCCATATAGTAACCCCCTATTTGTGACTGAGGCAACTGACAGTACACTGAGGGGGGATGTTTTTTGTCCTTCGCAGATAGATGGATAGCAGTTCCAAAGCCAGACGGATTTGCAGAATAACCAAGGGAGCTTAAAATCAAAAGAACAAAACAAATGAAAGCTACATACCTGGCGCCCACCATCTGGAAATCTAATCCAGTCAGTATAGGGTGGGGCTTGACAGTCTGCATTTTTTAAAAAGCTCCCTCGGTGATTCTGAAGCTCCCCTCAAGCTTGGAAACTACAGGAACAACAGGCCCTCAGTTTTCTTCCAATTTATGGTCATCCTCCTGAATTAGTATCTGCTTACTTTCAGACCACGCACAGAACTCTTTCACTTTTTAACACTGACTGGTTTGGAGCTCCAATCCCCAGCCCACTGCACAGCTAGATGGTCACAGGTATTTCTAAAATATAAGTAATTCTCTGTTCTTTAGTCTTGGAGAATAAAGATTTTTTTAAATCAACAGTGCAAACTGAGTTAAAATGACATATCACATATGACTTTAACCAGAACTGTAATCAGCTACAAAGCTGACTGTTTACCTCCTTTCCTTCTCTGTATCTCCTGATAGCACTAACAATGAGTAAATCACTGACAATGTGGAGACTATGAAGCAAAGGAGTACTATAATAGTTAAAGAAACAACAGGAGAAAGAAGCAAGCAAACTGAATGATCATAATTAAATCATCAGCTCCAGAATAATAATAATAATAGCTGCAATGTTTTAGAAAAGGTTTACCACCTCTAAGAAACTGCCATGCTCTCGCCTTTCAAAAAGTGAGAGTTATGTACCTTATCAGGTTTCCCTTTTTGCCATGGCTGCCAGGAAGCTCCACATAAAATCAATCAAAAGATCTATTTTAATACTTATTGACATTCTCTTTTGACATTCTCTTCCTTAATTCTGATTTTCAATTTCTAGATCCACTTTACTAGTCTCATTATTATACATCTGTTGAAAGTCACTTCATATTCTTTCTAGGAAGGAGCAGCGTAAGTCAAATAAACAAACTACCAGGAATCTTTTATATCCCATCAAAAATAGCATATAGTCTAGGTCCTCCTAAGCAAGCTCATCAGAACTATCCACTGCTCAAAACTCTCATGATATGCACTTCTTTAATGGGGTTAAATTGGTATTCAAAGGCCACAGTAAAAATTTTACTTATTATAAAACAGACACTCTTGACTCTGCCATGCCAGCTGACACCTTCATGATCCTCAAGAAGACATTTTGCCTTAAAACACACCATGTTTCATCCTGATATAGAGCCTGTGGTTAGAAAGTGACTGCTATCATTTTCTATTCATGTTTTCTCATCAGAAGAAAGTACATTCTATTGTAATTCTTCATCACAGCTATTTCAGACCATCTAATGTATGCCCCTTTAAAACACTGAGCTAGCTGCCTTTGTAAGGACTATCGATCTTTGTCCTGCATACATTATTTTACAAGATAGAGTACAAAGGAAAAATACCAAGAGATCCAACAGCTCTGATTCTATTTAAAGGAAAAACTATTCTCTTCCCTCTACAAGGCCACACTGTTTTTCCTTTCCTAACCATGCCATTGTTTCATGGTTTGAAAATCATATAAGATATAGACAATCTCAAACCCAGCAAAACACAACAAGGTTCTCATGAAAATTGATTGTTCTTTTAGCACATAGGGAGGATTTCCAATACGTCACTTGGGGGCACATCATTTATGAATTCTTTCAGTAGATATTTATCTAGCACCTACTATGTGCAGGCACCAGGCCAGGCAGAGACCCTCCCTGCCCTTGCCCCATACAGCGTCATTTTGGGGAACACAAAGGGTCTTGTTCAGAGGTGATCTTCTGCTTGCACGCTGCTGCACGGTGTGCCAGTTCTCCCCCTCTTTAAGTTTTCTTGTACCTCAAGCCTCTTCAGTGTCCCCCTGCCAGCTGGGCCCTCCTCCAGCACCCAGACCTCCGTGAGGTCAGGACCGACACAGCTCCAGCACCGTGGCCCACAGCCAGGTCCGGGGCAGCACTTGTTCTGTACCAGTCGGTAAACATCTTTAACAGCACCCCTGGCTCGCTCCTCCTTATTTCCCGTCTGGCCCACAGATCCAACACTGCAGCCCCATCCAGAACCCACCTTCTCACGTCAACTCGTCCCCTCGCCTGGACACGGCAGCTCTGCAGGAGATCAGACCTTCCCTCCTCACCTCTCCCAAGGGGATCAGGGGCTCAGTTTCTCCATTTTTCCATAATTGAAGACAACCAGCTGGGGCTCCCACCGCTTCCCCTAAGGTGATGTTCAAACGTCCACTTTGTCAGTGGCATTGAGCAAGTTAACAGTATTCTTTCTCTTATCATAACAAATTGGGAATCATCACAGGGACTCTGCTTCAAGCAAAAATGTGCCATGAAGAAAAAGCAACTGTGGGTGACTAGACAATCCACACCACGGCTTGAAATGATTAAAACCAGTCACTAGAACTTTGCTGGGGCAGAATCCCAAACTAGGGCACTGGAGGGAGAGAGTGACAGACGCAAAATCCGAGGGATAGTTCCAGCAATGATTATGCAAAGCCCTGGCCTTTCATGCTTTGATGGTAATACACTCATTTCTCCAACTTCCAGCACACTAAATGCAAGTGCAGTTTAATGACGGAAACTGGATTGAAAGGTAATTGGGAGCTGAAAATAGAGACTTTGCTTCATTATAATAATCCTCTACCGGAAACGTTGTAGTGTAGAAAAGCACTATTCCCTGGGCGCCTGTTTAAAGGAACAGCCATTAAAGATTTTAAGGGTGTAACCATTTACAGTGTTTTTAAGGCATGAATGCTAATAAGCCTATCAAAAATAAATACATTTGCATTTATTTAAAAATTTTTATTTTGATCAGGGACCCAGGATGACTGAATCCCATTTCAGGTAAAGAAAATGTGAGACCAATAAATTCAAACTATGAGCCTATTCTGTTCACCAGATTTCCCTCTAATGCCATTTTTTTCTACTCCTCTTCTTTCCATGCCTTCCCAGATATTGGGCACCCCACCATGTCTGTACAACCTCTTGTAAGAGGCCGGATGTACTGGGGAAGGGAAGAAACAAAACCCTTCAACATATCCTCTCTTCTGCCACCCCTGCAGTCTGACCATCCTGTGGAGATACCCTGGGGGCAATGGTGATGGTAAGGATGATAGCAACTACAATTACATACCTACTCTGTTCCAGACATGTTAAAAATGTATTCTAATTCTCGCAAGAACCCAATAAGGAATAAATACTTTTAAAATCATTTTTTTATTGCAAGTAATAGAAAATACGGCCAACAGTAGTTTACATAAATAGGGGTCTATTTTCCTCGCATAACAAGAAATCTGGATATAGACAGTTCCAGGGATGCTTAGGGGGTTCAATGATGATAGGATGGGGTTGGCATGTCTGTGATTCTCCTGGTCTTCCCCCTCGCAGTCATGAAATGACTGCAGTGGTTCCAGGCATCGCATCCTAGCATGGCTGCATTCAAAGCAGGAAGCAAGGAGTAGCACAGGCAGAGGTTCTCCTCCTCCTCTTCCCTCCTACCCAGGAAGAAAATCTTCTTCCAGAAGCCCCCCAGACTTACCCTTATGTCTCATGGACCAGAAGGCACTCACATGCCTGCCCCTAAGGCCAGGGGCAAGGCTCACCTTTCCTGAATTTAAGTGACCTCTGCCTGGTTTTGTTAACAAGGAAAGAAAGAGTAACGGCTTTGGAGCAAAAAGCAAACAGTGGGACATAGTAATACCATCTCTAACCTACAGATGAAAAGACTGGACCCCAGTGAGGCGATGTAACCAGCCAAAGGTCACGGCTAGTACGTGGGAGAGGAGGGATTCTGAGCCCGGGGCCAGGCTGTTTTTCACTCCCGAAAGGCCTCTCTCTGCCCGCAATGGCCCCTCCTGCTGGTATACAATCAACTCCGTCTACAATGACCCCCTCCTTTTTCTTTCATTATATATACATTTCTTTCTTGAGATAACCATACGAAGTCTATGAATTCATCTGAGAAAGTATTCAAATTCACTAGGACTGTTCAGGTCAGCCCTTCCCACCCATTTATAAGATCCAAGACCAAATCAGTCAGGTCAAGGGCACCTGAGGTATAGGCGTTTCTGCTCTGCAGAAAACAGCACACCCTAGTTACCCTGTATCCGGGGCTGGAAATGCTCTCCGCAGGGTCACCAGGGGAGCAGCCATCCTTTTAACGGAGCCACAGGCACTCGCTGGCAACTGGGACACGGGGCAGGCAGAGCCTGACAAAGACATCATCCTCGAAAATACGGAAGGGCAAAAGCCCTTCCTAAAACTGAGAGTGCCAGGAATCTGCCTCCACTCGCGTCCCGGGTGAGACGGGACGGAGCATTTCCCCAGCCAGCCCCCGAGGCAGCAGCGGCCACAGAGGAGGACGGTTCGACTCCCAGCGCAGACACGCACTCCGTGCAGATTGCCTAACCCCTGTGCGCCACTGTCCTTAGCAGGACAACGGACTCTTACAGCACTTTTTTGAGAATCAAAAGACATAACATACGTTAAGGGATTAACAAAATGGTCGTTCGACGAACGCTGGTGCATTAGTAGGCAGCAGCGCGACTGGCAGGAGAAAGAAACGAGACCAAATGCTCACCCTGTAACCACCAGTTTTTTCAAGATTTAAAGGTATCAAATTGCCACTCGCTTAGCTCAGAGCTTGAAAGCCTGGCTACCTTCTCTCTAAACTCACTCAACTATGAACAATCACTCCAAAACAACACACACACACAAATAAAGCATAAAATCCGATATCACACAACATCGTGTTTTATTTTTATTTTATTCTGTGTATATGTTTTTCTTGTGTATCTTTTTGTGAGTGAAATATCCCAAGGAATCAAGAGAATGTATATAACACGTGCGCACATTTTAAATAAAAAAACAATAATGAAACACCCACGTACCCAGCCCACAGTTTAAGAAATAGAATAAAATCAGTATCTGTGAAGCCCTGTGTCCTTCTTTGATTTCTGGCCCTTTCCTGTCCCCACCCAGCGCAGGTAAACACCAATCTGAATTTTGAGCTAATCATTCCTTTGCTGTTCTTTACAGTTTCAGCACATATATACATATCCCTAAGCTATAAATCATGTAATTTTGCTCTATTAAACTTCATGTAAGTGAAATTATACAGTAGGTATTCTTCTGCAACTTGCTTTTTCATTCAATATTTTTTGAGTTTTATCCATGTTTACACACATAATTATACTTCATTCATTTTCACTGCTATGTAATAGTAATCTCTTGTAGGAATGTACCACAATTTACTTACCCATTTTCCTGTTTATGGATATTTGCCTTGTTTCTAGTCTAAGACTCCTAACCTTAAGACAGGCTTACACAGATCCTACATATTTAGGGTAACCATGTAACTTATTGTCCAAACTGAGACACGTTTGAGAGCGAAAGGGAACGCTATTAATAATTACACCAGGACAACAGGCATAAACCAGACCATATGTCACCCTATAAATATTGAACATTATCTCAGATTTCTTAATCACTCCCCTAAAGTGAAGACTGAGGCATTTAAGTCCAATCTTGCTTAACTGATGCTTAGTTCACATTTCAAATGCTTCTGCATTTGGAGAATAACCCTGAAGGAAAGCCCTATTATTCTTTCTATCCTGGGAAAAAGAAAAGCAAATTCTTTAAGAGGTAAGATGGAGAAAACGCACAGCTTCCCAGCCTCTGCTGTCTCAGACATTCACAGTTTGTCATCATTTGAAGAAAATTCCAGCTACGATAACAACAGCAAAGACAAAACTTAAAAGGCCTTAAAATCCAAGTCCTTTTTCTGAGTCAGAACAGGCTAAGACCCTGGCATCTACTGCCCCATTTAATCTTTACTCCAACCCTGTGTGGCAGGTGTGGAAAATGAAGGTCCGAGACGTAGAGCAACCGTCTAAGGTCACAATGCACGTAGGTGGCAGAGCCCCAAACATCGTGTCTAAGTGGGTGACCATGTGACCTATTACACAAATCAGGACGTTTCTGGTGCTATGAACCACTGCTGCAGGAAAGCAGGTGTGAAGTGGGGCGGCCCCAGGCACACTAGGACATGTGAACACCTGGTTCTCACTTTCCCATATGCTCTTACGACCTTCCAAATTCAGATACAACCTGTTTGGGGACTGACCAGATTTTGGACCCGAATCTCTGCTGTTCACACTCCTTTCGGGCGGAGATGCACCTCCCTGGAAGGAATGCACAGGCCCTCACCCCTCGCTCTGCAGTATACCTGGAAGACCTGAGGCACATCCCAGCAGCAGCTTTCCATCCAGCACAGCAGGTTGCAGAGGCTCATCATTTGCTTCCCTGAGATGCATAATTAAATTAGAGCAACGTGCCTCTTCCCCAAGCACCTCCTGTTCAGAGCTGCCGGCAGCAGAGTTAACGGCCCCGTTCACTGGAGCAACCATCACCCCGAGAGGCCACGACCACGGTCTCTGACGGGAGGAGCTGCAGCTCTTTCCTCCAGCAGGTCCCTTGAGACCCCCGGCCTTGCTTCTTTCTGCACATGTGTGTTCTCTCTCTCTCTCTCACACACACACACGTGACAGTTTTTATAAAGAGATGTTTTAGACATGGAAAAATAGAGAACAACATAACAGTGTCCCCTGGGCCTGAAGCCCATGTGTGTCTTTTGCTGTACAAAAATGTTCACAACCACACTATTCATAGTAGCTCTAACCAGAAACAACACAAATGTCCAACAATGGTAAAATGATAAACTGTGGTATAGTCATACAATAGGAATGCTCTCCAGTAATAAAAATGCACAAACTACTGCTACACACAATACATTAAACTCACATTCAAAATGCTGAGGGAAAGAAGCAAAAAAAAAAAAAGTATATACAGTATGATTTCATTTATATAAGGTTCAAAAACGGGCAAAACTAACCTACAATGTTAGAAATTAGGATGGTGGTTACTTTTGCAGAGGAGGTGAAGAATACTGGTTAAGAAGGGCCACCGGGTTTGCTTCTGGGATGTTGATAATATTCCATTTCTTCATCTGGATGGTGGTTACAGAGGTGGTAACAGTGATACTTCAACAAGTAATACCATTGAAGATGTGTGCACTTTTCTGTATGTATGTTACACTTGAAAAGGTTTACTTTGTAAAAAATCGAGAACTAAAGCCTCTTTTAATCAAGTACTCTGTTACTTGAACCAAAATTATCTTCACTGTTAAACTATCTGTGTGACCTTGGGCAAGCCACTTAACTTCTGTGGTCTATTTCTTTATCCGTAATAGCACCGGACATGTAGAACTGATGTGAGAAGTACTTGATATAAATATGCAACATGCTTAGCAAGTGTCTGGCACACAAGCAAGCCCTCAAAAACGTTAGCTGTTTGAATTAGTGGTATTCCATCTATGCCTGCCCTCCTCATATTTGGGACCTATATCTCCATTTATCATATCCTCTGGACTGGCTGAGGGCTTAATGAAATGGATAAGTTCGCCTATCCCTGGTGGGGGGCTAGGGAGAGGAACGGGTAAATCCCTTCCAGAGGACAATCTGACCACATGTACCAAGAGCCCAAAAAAGTATGCACCCAGTAACCCCATTCCAGGAATCTATCGTAAGGAGATGAGACATGCACACAAGATTTACGTGCTGCGATGTTGTTATTTATGTGTAATTGCATGTTATTTATAAAAGTGAAAAACTGGAACCAATTTATTATATGAGGAAATAGTTAAATGGCAATGAGAACTTTTAATGACATGAAAAAGTTGAATATAAAAGCAAGAGGTTGGGCCAGCCCCAGTGGCCTAGCGGTTAAGTTTGGTGCGCTCCGCTTCAGCGGCCTGGGTTCGGTTCCTGGGCACAGATCTACACCACTCGTCTGTCAGTGGCCGTGCTGTGGTGGCGGCTCACATACAAAAAGAGGAAGACTGGCAACAGATGTTCGCTCGGGTGAATTGTCCTCAGCAAAAAAATAAAATAAAATAAAAATAAAAGCAAGAGGTCTATCTATACCCATTAAAAAAATAAATAAATACACATAGAAGAAATTAAAACAAAATTTAAGCTAATTATCTCTAGATAATAGTACTACAGGAATATACATTTTTCTTCCTTATATTTTTATTTTTTCAATATTCTTCTATGAGTATATATTACCTTTTATAATCAGAAATATAAATGTTAAACAAAGAATTTGTGTTGTCTTCTAAGGCCTTCGTCTCTGTTGTCAAGGTGACAGCCAGCTGCAATCCAACATATTTTAGGAAGGGCACCACACAATGGAAGGTGGCTGAAGGAAGGTGACTGACAGGTTGGCAGGGGGCTTCAACAACAAGCCCCATGAGGAATGGTTGAAGGAATGGGGATGTGGATCTTGAGGAAGACTAGTTAACACGACAGCTGTCTTGGAACATCCATCATGTGGGAGAGGAATTACACTTGCCCTACGAGGCTCCAGAGGCCAGAACCAAGACCAATGGATAAAAGGTACAAGTAGGAGAGAGAGAAGGATGAATATTTAGCTCAAAAAGCAAGCATGCTGTATGATCACATTATAAACCTCAGGTATCCTTCCTGCCCAACAGCAAGGAGCTCCTCTTGAGGTGTCCAGGGAATTATTTTGTTAGCATTTGGGCAACCACGTGGCACCACTCTGAGGCCATCCTCCACTGGCCTCCCAGACCAGTCTCCTCTGTGGACAACCACATGAGTTAGGATCTCTGCCATTCATAACCAAACACCAGCCTGGGTGTAAACACCTGACTCTCCTTTTCATCCCTCTCCCTTGCTCTGTAGCAAGTTCTTCAAATTTTATGCAAATCAGACCACTTCTCTCCATTTTTTCTACTCGACTATCTTACTCCAAGCCATCATCACCTCTCTATTCCTTGGACCACTACAACGGCTTCCTAACTGGTTTCTCTCTGCTGCTGTTGCCATCCCTGGCCCTAGTCCATTCACTACAGAGAAGCTCAAGTAATGGTTTTCTTAGGCTAAAGTAAAAAATCATTATGACTACAAGACTCAAAGTGGAGACTCCAGCCTTAAACAGGGCCCTTCCCCATTGCTCCCTCCACTCCAGTCAAGCTGGCCACCTTCTGGGTTCCTCATTCGCACTCAACTCTTCCGACCTCAGGGCATTTGCGCATGCTGAAACACTCTCCATCCCCCACTGCCTTGACCCTTCTGCAACTCAAATCTCAGATGTCATTTCCTAGTTTTAATCCTCCAATAGCATCTCAATGCCCTAAGGATCCGTTACGTGGCTTATATGATTTTTGTGAGCTAGCCAAGAGTGACTAGTCTGCACCCACTGCCTCCAGTCTCTCAACTTAGTAGAATGCCCCTGAGTCCCTCAAAGGCATCAGCCTTCCCTTCATCCCTCGGTGTTTATGCATGTTGCTTCATCTGCCTGGAAAAATCTTCTTGGGGCTAGTTCCTATCACCTTCAGGGCTCACCCTGAATTTACTTCCTCAGGAAGCCTTCCCTTCCCTCCAAATACTGGGTTCGGTACCTCCCCCATGAGTGCCCACAGCACCTGCAATTATTCCATCACAGCATTTAATATATTCAATTGTAATTGTACCTCCTGCCATGTGGTAAACTATATGGAGGCAGGGATTGCATCTATATTGCTCAGAACTGTTGAGTACATGACTTCATTTAAAAAACATGACTTTCTCCCATGAATGAGCAAGTTAAGGTAAAAAAAAAAATTGAAAAATAACAGATCTCAACAGGAATATTCTAATAAGCAGTATTTTCTTCCTGGAATAATGAAGCAAATCTAGACCTCACTCGATTCCCCTGTCCTAAGCAAAGGCTCACGTGTTGTCACTCCTATTTCCACCAGCTGGCATAGTAATTATTCTTTGCCAGCATCTGAATGCCTTGGGGCAATCTTCAGTAGGCACACAAAAGGATCGATAGTTACTAAATAGACTGAAAAGATGTATAACATTGAATTCATAAAGTGGCAGGATATAAAAGAAAAGTAAATCAGAAAAACACCACAGGACATAAGACTAATAGGCAAAAAATAAATCTTCCATAGTCTGCTTCCCCAAAGGCATAAACAGTTCCTTCTAATTTGACAAAATTGCTGTATGTGGGGGCCGGCCTGGTGGCGCAAGTGGTTGGGTATGCGCGCTCCGCTGCGGCGGCCCGGGGTTCGCCGGCTCAGATCCCACGTGTGCACCGACGCACCGCTTGGCAAGCCATGCTGTGGCGGCATCCCATATAAAGTGGAGGAAGATGGGCACGGATGTTAGCCCAGGGCCAGTCCTCCTCAGCAAAAAAAAAAAAAAAAAAAAAGAGGACAACTAGCAGATGTTAGCTCAGGGCCGATCTTCCTCACCAAAAGAAAAAAAAAAATTGCTGCATGTGAAAGACCTTCAGAATCCACAGCCAGAGCCCCAGTCGGGCCTTGTGGATTCAGGGTAGAAGTACAACAGAGCTAATGCCCTGTGCCCCTGTCCCCAATACCCTCAGGAGCCATCATAACTAACTCTGGACGGCCTACCACCCAACTCCTTTACATTCCAGAGAAATACCCTTCTATCTCATTTCGTATTGGACAGCTTCCTGAGGAAGATTTCCTTCACATTTACCCCAAGTCAGCCTATTCCCACACCCTGATCCTGGCTCTCTCCTCCGGAGCAAGACATTCCAGCTTGTCCCCCTTTACACATCAGCCCTACAAATATCTAGAAACACTGTGGAATTTGGTGTAAGAAAACCTGGGTTACCATGTGATCTTGGGCAAGCTGCTTAAGTGCTCTGAGCCTCATTCTTTGTCCACAAAATGCAGATTCCTTCCTTCTTTCTTTCCCCAGAAATACTGTTTAGAGGAAAGAGCATAGGTTTTTGAATCAGATACAGATTCAAATCACTTAACGGCTATGTAATCTTGGGTAGCTACTTAACCTCTCTGAGTCCTAGTTTTCTCATCTTTACAATATCTTACTTCACAGGGCATTCTAGGGATTGGATGTGATATCAAACGTGAGGCACTTAGCATTGGTAAGAGGCTGGCATTTGTAAGCCCAGTAGCTACTAGCCAACTCCTTTTCCATTTTGCAGTGCTGTAAGCTATGGTAACAACAGCTAACAATTACTAAGCACTCATGTGTCAGGTACTGTTTAAGCATCTTTCATGTATTAACTCATTTAATTCTCACAACGAGGTAAGTACTATTATTATGTCCATTCTACAGATGAGCAAACTGAGGCAAAGATGTCAACTACCTTGCCAAGTTCACACAGCTAGAGAGGTGAGCCCAGGCCATCTGACACCAGAGTCCCTGCTTATTGCCAGGATACTCCATATTGCTTGCCGTCTGGAGGTAGCATCATGGCTCCCCAAGCAACTTGAGAGCTCCCTCAGGGCATAGCCTGCATCGTATACATCTTGGTGTCCTCCATGGCAGCTGGCAGGGAATCTTACCCATCACGAGCCCTCCAAGAACCTGTGATAACTGATTGGCAGACAAGTCACAAGTGAACCAATTTCCAAAACACTGATAGTGAAAGCGGCAAACAGTTAGCTATCGATGATCAACCAGCTAGTAACTATGGGCGATCGAAATTGGCCACCTCAAAATATGTCTCTGCCTGAAAGACACTTTGACCCCCACCCCCACTAACTGACCAAAGGAGTTTGGCATGGGAGGCCCGCCTCCAGAACAGGCCATCAACATAGACTTCTCTGGGTATCTGGGAGGGTCCTTGCTAAGCCCATTCTTAGATCTGGTTACCCTTTGTAAGAGACATTTAAATTTATAAAAGAAATCTCCATTTGTAAAGGTATCGTCTTCCCTGTACCAGGAAGAAGGAGGGGATGGCCTTACCTAGAAACTTATCAGAACGGAAGGCGGAAGGCGGAAGGCGAGGACTTACATCTGCATGATAAACTTACCCATTGTTAACTGTGCTGTTTGGGTAACATGCTATCTGACTACCACTCAGTTCCCACGGATGACATCTCCCTGGAGCCTGGGTCACCATGGTAATGGGCATTTGAGCTATTTTTTTCAGGAACTGGAACCCCTTGTCCACTTCAGGCCAGTTGAGACCACCAACCCATCAACTGGGCCAGGTAGATATATGTCCAATAAGCCCTCAGGACATGCGAACGCCGCCATTCTGTGAACACGCATCCTACGAAGAGGCATGAAGCTTCACTACGCTTGCGCAGATCATCAATTACCTCATCCCTCCTCACCCCCAATCATTTCACACCACCTTGCCCCCTACCCTATAAATACCCCTGAGTCCCGATATTCAGGGAAGCGGATTTGAGGTTCACTCTCCCGTTTCCTCACTTGGCTGCCCCGTGATTAATAAACTCTCTCTCTCTCTGCAATCTTGTCGCCTCGGTGTTCAGCCTTCTGGACAGCAGGCAAAAACAGACCTGGTGCGGTAACAATATTGTCAGATGACCTTGAAGGAGACCATTTGTCTGCTGAACCAAGATGTGCCTGAAGTGAAACACAAAGGGTCTCTGCCTCAGGAAATGGAAGACCATCCCCCCTCAGCACTGACAGACAGCAGAACTATTCATGTTATCATCAGGGACACTTCCTGTGCAAATGAGGTGCTAGGGATGCAGATGGTAAGACACAAGCCTTATTAACACTGACTCCATTAATTTGGAATATGTGATAATTCTTAGTTCTGAATTTTATTTTTTCATTATCTATAAACAGTATGCATAATAAATAAATAAGATCAATTCATCCATTCCACTAATATTTCTTGTGAATCTATTATGTGCCAGCACCAGAGCAGCAGGCATAGACATTATTTCATATAGTTTTAAGAGAACTCTGTAGTGCAGGAACTAATGTCTCCATTTTAAAATAAGAAGTCTGGAAAATTAAATTATGGTAAAGTCACGTATCGCTTAACGACGAGGATACGTTCTAAGAAATGCATCGTTAGGTGATTTCATCATTGTGAGAACATCATAGAGTACATTTACACAAACCTAGATGGTACAGCCTACTACACACCTAGGCTACGTGGTACTAATCTTATGGGACCACTGTTGTGTATGTGGACCGTTGTAGACTGAAACACTGTTACGCAGCGCATGACTGCACGTGCAGACAATGCAACGCTATGCAACTGCAGTAAAACCACTGGAGTAGATCAGTTAGTGCTAATATATTAATAAGAAAGACTGCTGAATGAAAAAAAGCAAGAAGTGGCATGCTCTCTAAAGTATCCTATTTGTATTAAAAAAAATAACAAGAAGAGAATGAAGAAGAAGATACATACGTAAATGAATATGCAGTGAAATTCTCAGGGAGGACAGTCAAGAAAACCTGATAGTCTGAGATGAAAAGAAACTTATTTTTCATTGTACTTTTGTAACATAGATTTCTTTACCATTTCCATGTTATTTTCATAATATTAAAGCTTACTAAAAGAGTTTAGCATTAATTATTATTTATTGGCCCACGCTGAGTGCAGTGTCCGGCACATAATTGGAATTCCACTATTTATTGCATGTATGTAAATAAATGAGGTTATTAATTACCAATTAAACACATTTATCTTTTCTATTCACTGCATCAGGTCCCACTCTAATAATAAAGGAAAAAACACTTTGCAGTGGGTTCAAGTCCCTGTGTGTGGTTAAAGAAACACAATTGCAACAATTTTGAAAAATATTCTATAACTCACACTTTTCCTTTATGCTCCCTGCCCTCTTCTTTCTCAAGCTCTGCTCTACACACAAACACACACACACACACACACGCGCACAGTCAGGAAAACAGCTCACTGACAAAAGAAAAAAAAAGAAAAGAAAGGACTGGAATTAAGAAATGCTTTGCTGCTGTTACTAAAGGTTTGTGTTGGTCAGGAAATTTTTTAACCAGATGCTGATTCGAGGAAGGCAAATCTATAAACACATTAGCACTTAATTGGCCTTACCCATGAATTTTTGATGTATATTTTGAAAAGAGTTGGTGCAGATTCACTTGAAAAAACCTGCATTATTCCCAACAGGAACCACCAAGATGTTCTACACAGTGACAGTAACCCTTAAGCATCTTGAAGGCCCATCAACACTAAACTCCTGGCTAAGAAGTTCTTCGGTATACCCGACAGGTCCGGCTGCCACCTCCTGCTGCTGCCTGCACCACCCTGCATGGGTGATGGCAAGCCAGGGAACTGGAAACTGACAGTTCTGCTTTTTCAGTGCTGATAAAGTGGGAACAAATTGTGTATTTCCCCTGAGTGTGCAGTATGTTGTTTTAGGTTGTTTTGTTGGAGTTTCCAGCCCCAGTAGCAGCAACTCGGGGGAAAAAAAAAAAAAGACATCTGGTAACTTCTCTGGGAAAATCTTAACAGATTTGTGGGTGTAACTCTACTCAATCTGTTTCGTAAATAAACCCCAGGCAATGGCAGCAATTAAAAATATTTTTAAAGATGGTTTTCACAAGAGCAATGCCCTGGAAACTAAAGTCCTAATATCCTAATAATCGTAGGAACCACCACGTATGGAGGAGCCCTGATTATGTACTGGCACTGTGCAAAGTGACAGTATAATCCTCACAACCTATGGAGCGTCATTATTATCCCCATTTTGCAGATGAAGAAACTTGAGGCTCACTGAGATGAATTAATCTGCCCAAAGTCATACAGCTAGTGAGTGGAATAATTAGGACTTGAACCTAGTTTTGAAGAACTCCAGAGCATTCTGGAGCATAATATTCTATCTATGCTCAACAAGCTTAAAGAGAGAGAACAGTAAGAATTAGAGGGGCAAAGAAGGAGCTGCTCTCTCTATGCACTAGACCTTCCATGACTTGGGCACCTTTAAGCAAAGCAGGCGAAATGCGGTAGACAGAACAACAGGCCCGGCACTCAGAAGCCTGGGTTGTCCTGGTTCCACCATGAGCAAACCTGTTTGCATCATTTAACCTGTCCAAGCCTTGTTCTCCACAGCCACAAGGCAAGGTGGCTGGACCAGAACATCCCTCAGCCCTAAGACTGCACATTTACGAGGACAGGTGTATAGACACAATTTTGCTGGGATGGTAAAGTAGAAAAAAGTTGAATCTAAGCCACAGAGCGTACGCTGGACTGCCTCACGTCCACCTTGCCAAGGAAAGCCCTGCGAGATGGCGTTAATCAGCAGTCAGCTTCCAATGTAACTGCAACAATGACCTCCAGTGGCCACTGCTAAATCCAGTGGTCAGTTTTGGGTCATCTTAGCTGACCTATCAGTAGCATCTGATAGAGTTAACACACTCTCCTTTTTGAAGCCTTTTCTTCACTTGTCTTCCAAGATGCCACCCTCTACGAGATTTTCCTCTACCTCGCTGGCTGCTCCTTCCAAGTCTCCTTCGCTACTTTAGCCTCCTCTCCCCACCTCAGGCAGTGTCCCAGGGTGGGGTCCCAGACCTCTCTGTCTACACTAATTCTCTCGGTCCTCTCATCCAATTTCATGGACTTAAACACAGTCCACATGCTGATGATTCCTGAATGTGCATCCCCATCCCGGAACTCCAGACTTCACGCTCACTGCCTTCTCAACATCTCTGCCAGGGTGTCTAATAACGGACATCTCCTGCCCCAAAATGAGCTCCTATATTCCCCTCAACTCTGCCCTTAGTAACGGGCAGTAATGGGCACCTTGCCCTTCTAGGTGCTCAGACCAGGGACTCAGACTCCCACCTTACTGAGGATTAAAGCTCAAGTCCTTACAACAGCTTACAAGTCCTTCCAGGATCTTATCCCCGCTCATTTCCAATTATCTCTCTGACCTCATATCCAATCACTCTTCCCACCCCACCCACCTCCAGCCACTCCAGCCAGCCCTCATTTATGCACTGACTATCCTCGCCACTTGGAACACTCCCCCGGACCCAGAGGCTCACTCCCTCACCTTTCTCGGGTATTTGTTCAAATGTCACCTGTTCAGTGAGGCCTTTCCCTGATCGTTCTATTTTAAACTGCAACCTTCCCTCAGTGCACTCTCTTTCCCTCTTCCCTGCTTCGTCTCCATAAAATTTCACCATCTACAATATTTTATATTATATTCATGTATCTCTTTACTGCCTGTATTCCCCAACTAGAACGTAAGCTCCAGGGAGCACTGGGGTTGGTCTGTCTTGTCCACTGACGTATCTCCAACACTCAGAACAGTGCCTGGAACAGTGCAGACATTCTTGGTGGAAAAAATGATTTAACCCATAATCATCCATGCATAGTTTGTGAAGAGTAGAATATACCACCCCAAAATATGCTACTTTAGCATAAGGATTATTTTGAGCTGAAGACAATTGAGGAGAAGCAGATACTAGAAAAATTCTCTGCCCTTTCCCTATTTACATAAAGCAGGACATAAATTTGTAAAGGTGTCCCCCATCCCCTCTCTACCAGGGAGGACAGAAGGTAATCATGGAGACACTCTAGACCCTTATCAGCCCAAAGAAGGCATCAGAGGTTTCTGTATAACAGTCCTTGCTAAAACTAGCCCTTATCTACCATTAGTTTCCCCACACACATATTTGCCTTCCCACGCTTTGCTGCCCCTAGATGCTCAAAGTCTTGTTTTGTCACTTCTCTAGAAAATTACTGTTCTTTTATTAAGATGCCATATAAGGCCAAGTTCTAACCATCCCTCCCACTTACTCATCTGAGTGCTCTCAAATGTGTATGCAGGATGTACGTGTTAGCAAACTTGTTTTTTTCTTGTGAATCTGTCTTTTGTCAGTCTGATTTACAGGGCCTCAGCTGGAGAACCTAGAAGGGTAGAGGGAAAAAGCTTTTTTTTCCCCTCTTCCTACATTTGGGTACACCAGGGCATGCACAGTACCCATTTCTCTGAGAGAGAGGAAAATGATGAAATGCCCGTCTCGGTTTCTTTTCCTCTCGTCTAAAAACAGTGGTCACTTTTGGATTTAAGGAGAAGTGTATATTGTGGTGTCCCCTTTTAGACTTCAGAGTCCCAAAGAACAAAGAGGAAATATATCTTTAAAATAACGTTTTACAAGTATCTGAATTAGGACCAGTGTGTCGTTTTCATATGTAGATTAACTTTTAACACATATATGATATAAAATACATATATATTGTTTTTTAAGTAAAGTAGGGGAACTAATTAAGTCAAGATTCCTATAGTAACCTTGAAACTGTCTCTACATATCAACAGCCTATGATGTTGTTTATCTATAGCAGGTGGTACCGACTGGTATTTCTCTTCTTTCTTGTTTTTGTTTTTCAAATTTGAAATCTGCCTCTCACCCATCACGATCCTGTAACGGCAAATGCTGGTCACCAAGTAAGTGTGAAAGCTCAACACCAGCCTGAAAGAGCCTGGGCTAAATCACAGACCCACCACTTACCACCTGGAAGACCCGTGCCAAGTCACTCACTTCCCTGATCCTCGGTGTGCTGCTCTGTAAAATGGACAGGTTAGCCATTCGGTAAGATTTCTGTGAGGACCAATGAGATTCTCCACACAAAACACTTAGTACAGTGCTTGGCAAACAGGAAGCACTCGATACATAATAACTATTTTTATTACTAGTAATCTTCAGACTTCATCTGAGGCTTTGGCTCTCAAAATCTGAGGGTTTTATAGATCCCAAACTTGAATCCTACCAGCTGCAGTAAAATATTCCCTTCTTCAGTTTATGCCTAATGAAAACGCTTCCACTTTCTAGTAAAGACAAACCAATAAAACCACCTTAAACATCCTAATAAGATATGTGAATGTGGGTTTTAAAGACAAAATTCTTGAGGGGTTGAGAACTGGCTGATGGGTAAATGAACCAGCTGTTTCCAAATAACAAAGAGGAAACATGATGATATCTTTAAAATAATGTTTTAAAAGTATCTGAATTAGAATCAGTGTGTTGTTTTCATATGTAGAGAGGAAGGCAGACAACAGGAAGAAAAGAGGAATGATAAGAAAAAGACACTATGTAGAAAAAGGGTGAATCTGAAAGGATTACTACAGCATTCAGGACAGTGTCAACCTTATTTCCTTTTCAGGGTTATTGTACAGATAAATCAAGAGAAAGAGAAATATTCCACACTTACCAATGTCCTCTTTTATAACAACAACAATAATAAACAGATCACATAGATCACACTTACAATGTACCAGGCACCATTCCAAGGGCTTCATGTGCACTGGCCCATTTCGTCCTCACAACACCCTCTGAGCGGGCAGGAAACTGGGGTACAGAGAGTAACGTGCCCGAGATCCAACAGCTGGCAAGTAGCAGAGGCAGGATTTGAACCCATGCAGTGCAGCTCCACAGCCTGTGCTCATAACCACTATAGTACACTCTCCCTGATGCATTTTCCCTGACTTCAGAGAGGCAGGCATCTTTTGGGAATCGCTCCTCTCCCCCCACCCTGTGTGATTCTGGAAGAATTGAATCTGCCCCTATTCTACCCTCAACCACAAGGGTGGGCATATGTGACCCAAAATAACCAGGCAAAGTCCTCCTCTGAGATTTATTCTACTGAAACTAGGAAGAAATTGTCCTTATTCTCCCTTGGACTGACAGCTTCAAGGCTATGACCCCCAAGTGGCCAGGGCCCTCATACCCCACTACATGGAGGCACAAGGAAGCACTTACAGCATAGGGTCAATGACGGAGAGGAGCCAAAATGAGAGAAAAATAGATAAAAAGGGATGGGGTAGGCTGTGTAAGTCCCTGGATCCAGCTATACCTGAGGTACGCACTACTTCCTGCCTTTCTAAGTTCTGTTTACATGAGTCAATTAATTTCTACTTTGTTATTTAAGCTATTAGTTTCTGTAACTTGCAGCAGAAGAATCCCAAGGAATACATTTAACACCTTCAGGATGAGCTGGAGAGTTTAAAAACAAGCTGCATCCTAAACAATAAGGTAGATTTACAGCTAAAGGAACATATTAAACATGCATCTTCTAAGCACCTATCCTGTGTCAGGTACTGTGCTAGGCACAGGGGAATAATGACAAATAAGACACTGTCTGTGTTCTTGAGGAGCTCACAGTCTAAGGTAGGAGGGCACATATGGAAACAAATAATTACAATACAGAGAGCTAGCTAGCTGGTTAATAGAGTTCCTGCCTCAGGGCCTTTGCACTTGCTTTTTCCTCTGCTGGAAACACTACACTCCCAGACCCATAACTTCCCAAGGCTGGTATATTAGTTTCCTAGGGCTGTTGTAACAAAGTATCACAAATTAGGTGGCTTAAACAACAGAAATTTGTCTCATAGTTCTGAAGCCTCCCCTGACCACCCAATTGAAAGTGGCCCTCCCCTAGTCACCAGTCACTCTATCTCATTGTCCTATTTTATTTTCTTCATACACTTACCAGTACCAGAAGTTCTCCTACTTGTTTATTTGGTTTTGGTCTGCCTCTCCACAGTAGAACGTAAACCCCAAGAAATCAGGGACTTTGTCCACTAGTCTCCAGAGCCTAAAGCAGTACTGACACGTGGTGGTGTTCAGTCAGTATCAGCTGAATAAATGAATACGTGCATTCAACGAATATCATTTGCCCATTCATAAACATAAGGTCAGGGAGTGCCACAGCTATGAAGGAAAATAAAGCACGGTAAGAGCATAGAGAAAGACGTGCCCTATTGAATAGGGTGGTGGGGGAAGGCTTCTGAGGAGCTGACACTGAAGCAGACAAGAGCGGTTTCTGTGACAGTGAGGGTGACAGTGAACTGGAGTGAGACCCAGGCAGAAACAGGACATAAGGAAGCAGAGAGAGACCAAGGAGACCACTGACTACCCTTTGTCTGGACCTTCAGTTAACAAGTACTTTGATAAGCCTGGAGAATAAAGCTTTCCCTTACTCATGCAGTTTTTACAACCGCCCTGAAGCCCTCCCTCCACCCTCTCCTGTGTCTCCTCTGTCCCCTGGGCATTTCGCTCCTACTTCTGCTCCAGCATTTACCGCACTTCTGCGCAATTGTAAGTTTTCCATTTCACATGCCTCTTGCCCCCTCCATGAGCTCCTCGAGGGCGGGGACCCCAAAAGGTACCCAAAAGATATGGGAGGAAGGGAACTTCTGGCTGGTGCTTCTCCCTGTGGATGCTCCTGCTATGAAGACCAAGCTTTTCCCATTTAAAAAACAAGGCTTTCGGGGGCCGGCCCGGTGGCTTGGCGGTTAAGTGCATGCGCTCCGCTGCTGGCAGCCCGGGTTCGGGTCCCGGGCGCGCACCGACGCACCGCTTCTCCCGCCATGCTGAGGCCGCGTCCCACATACAGCAACTAGAAGGATGTGCAGCTATGACACACAACTATCTGCTGGGGCTTTGGGGGAAAAAATAAATAAATAAAATCTTTAAAAAAAAAAACACAAGGCTTTCGGGAGTGATGTCACGCAAAATGGCACAGCAGGAAGCTCTCAGAGTCTTCCCTCCCCTGAGGTAATCACTGAGGTGGAAGCAGTGAGTGGATTCAACTGTTCGGGAACTCTGGAACCTAACGTAAAACAAGCAGGGGTGCGCTTGATGAAGGGCGAGGCTGCTGATCTTTCATAAGCGAGCCGTGTGGGTAAACCAGCTACCACGCCCCATCACAGCTGTGGGGACAGCAGCCACACTCCTAGAACGGCGGGCTGGTGCCTGGGTGGGCAGTGGAGACCTGTCCTCTAAAAACTGGGAGAGTCTGTGTCTTCCCGTCGTTGCTGTTGCCACCGGATTTACAACAGGATGTAAACTCCCATGTTGCTACCTAGAAAGTCAAAATGTTTAGCCACATGAGATTTATTCATTCATTTATTCATTTTTTTCAACAAACCATGAGTACCTTTTATGTGCCAGGCACTGGGGATACAGGAATCAAGACGACAGATAAAAATTCGAGTTTACATTCTGATAGGTAATCACAGATGGGGAAAGTGCTGGTCCACTCAAGCGTGCGGGGAGGCAGAGGCAGGAAGGGGTTTATTCTCAGCTTGAGTCATTCCAGGCCCCTCTGATTTGGCACTATATTATATCATATTTTTTTCACGTCAAGGCTCCTGACCTAGAGGTAAAAACCATGCAAGTTAATTCCTCAGGTCTCTGGTCGCTTCTCACCATCACCCAGTCACCCAGGCCAGAGACCTGGGAGACAAAAATGACTCAAAGTCTCTTGGTCATGTCCAGAGACAAATAATCACATAATAGCTACAATAATCAAGATGATATTTTTTGTGTCTTTGTTTAGAGCTGTGTACCTCAACGACTTTTTTTTTAAAAAACGATCTCCATCTTCCCAGGATGATTTAACTAGCTCCTTGCTGGAGGCAGAAGCCAAACCACTGTCCTCCAAACCAGACTTCCTGATTTGAGTCTCGGTTTGGACAAGTCATTCAGCCTCTCTGAGCATCAATTTCCTGGTCTGTTACGTGGGGATAGTGACACACACCTCACGGGGCTGTGGGGAGACTTGGATGAGTTAAGGACATAAGAAATCCTTAGAACAACACCTGGCACATAGGGAGCACTCAATATACATCACTGAAAAACCACAACTTCCCAACATGCCTTTCAGTCAATCATTTTATCTAGAGAACATCACGACCTGTGAAATCATACAACCCACAGACGAATAGTTAATTATCACAGCACACCAAGCAGCAAGGTGAATTTGGGGGCGGGGAGGCACATTTCAGGTTACAGTAAGGTCCTGGGTTGGCTGTTAGATGTGGCTTCTCCAAGAGCTCAGAGCCCTGCCAATCAACTTAAAATGGAGCTTTGTGCAGAATTTCCAAGGGAGACTCTGCCTCCTATTCCCTCCCCCGTTTTCCTTTAAAGCTGATTCAAGCAAGGGAAGCCTGGGCTTTTGGCCAGGGCCTAACATGGGTAACAGGGCCCTGGCCTGGGGCTCACCGTGCATCAAGAATAACCCACATCCTGTGTCGAAGGAGGCCCATGATGACCAAGCACATGGCCAGACTTTCTCATTTTCAAAAGATTTCTCCCAATGACCTTGGCTTTCCTCTCTTCATTTGCATTAGGAAAAGTACAACTGCCCCTGCCCTGGAGAGGGCATTTAGGACTCATCAAGGGGTCCTCTGGTATTCCTTTCACAGCACGTATTTCTCTCTCCCCGCTAAACCCTCGCCCCAGCAGTCAGAAGCCTGGGTGAGGAGTGGCGTTATGCTACAACTCAAAGCTGACTGTCCTGGGTGAACTCTAGTGAGGGCTGCGGAACAACTCAGCAGTCATCCGATGGATCCATCATGCTGAGAGAAATAAATCACACTGAGGAAGGCAAAAAGCGTATGTTCTCACTTACATGTGGAATCTAAAAAAGCCAAACTTATGGGAATAGAGAGTAGAATGGGAGGGCTGGGGGAAATGGGGAGATGTTGGTCAAAGGGTGCAAACTTCCAGCTATAAGATGAATAAGTTCTGGGGATCTAAGGAACAGCATAGTGACTATAATTAACAGTACCATATTATATACTTGTGTCTTGACATGAGTACAGCCATGTTTGGCCGCTCCATTGACCTATAGCCACCAGCACAAAAAGAAATACAAAGCTGCTTTCTGTGTGGTGGGAACTGGCCTTTTCCCGGGAACTGGCCTTTCTCCCACGGAGAGAGTTGTAAGTTGTAACATTTCAAGGCTCTTGGAGCGTCGTAGCCCAGAATGGACTGGCCATCTGTGCCGGGCTGAGACGATAACCAAAGAGAACAATGCACGTACACAACTACTGGGCTGGGACGTTAGCCAGGGGGCTCAGTGCACGTACGCCACTGATAACCATTTTGTGCATGGGAACACTAAATGCTTGCTCTGCAAACTCTGTAATTGCTTACTCTGAAAATTACTGATGGTATAAAAACTGCTGGAAACTGAGACCCGGGGAGAGTTCCACCTGTGGAAGGGACACCTTGCCCAGGACGTGTGATCCTTGCCCAGCCGCGTCGATTGACAGGGCTCTCCCGGCAGTGGGGCGTGGATGTTGTGAGTAACTGATCTGATGTGAAGTAATTGATTTGATATGAAGTAATTAATTTGATGTGTTCTCTTTTCGGTCAACCTGGTGTTTCTCTTTCTGGTTGATTTGTGTCATTTCTCTTCAGCCGATGTGGGTGTTTTCCCTTTCCAGTCGGGCTGATGTTTTTTCCCTCTTAATATTTGACCTATTTAGATCTGTTTGCAGACTGTCACCTTTACTATCCTCTATATAATAAAATATACCTTCGGTCCATTTGTTTGGAGTGGAAAGTGTCTTTTACGTCTCCGATCGAATCCCCGAACCTCTCATAACATAATTGGCGCTGTGAGCAGGATTCGATTAAGGAGATGGCTTTCCTGTTCAAACAAAGGGTAACTGAAGCCAAGGTGGAAGAGATCCCAGGATGGGAAGACCCTCCCTTTTGCACTCTGGCTGGGGAGTGGGCTCATAGGTCAAGATTATGTGAATCTTGGGATGTTCGTCTGCAAGATATGAATCATTGGATGTGACCAAAACTTTGCAGACAGTAGGAAAAAAGAGATAATGTTTCTTTTCTGGCACGGCGAGGTTAATGTTTATTGACTGCTTATCGTCGGGCTATGGAAGATAGAGATAAAATACAAGGGAGAATGTACTCTTGAAAAAAAAAGTTTCAAATTTACAGTCCCGGCTGATGTCACCCAAAATAGAAACTCTTTCCTTGCCGTGAGCCTGGCATTCTAGTTTTATTTGGCCCCTCTTAAGTGACAAATAGAGAGCCTAAATATGTATCCAATAATAATTTGGCGAGCCAGCCGGGAGGCTCTTTGTCCGTGGCTCGGTGGGCCCGGGCCGGGTGGGATGTCCTGGGAAACAGTCCAGCAGCTGCCTAGGTGATTTGCCCTAGGGACTGCTCCCAGTGCTTTCCATCTGACCCGGCACCGCTGACCCTGGGCACATTTTTCTTATGACAGGGAAACAGGCTCTAAAATTATTTGTTTGTTTGCCTGTTTGTTTGTTTTTGCTTACATCAACAACTCCCTTCCCCTCCATCTGGAGTCCTGTCTCTTTAAGAGGCAGGGCTATCCCTACTGGAGTGGAAATAATTGTAGGACTTTTACCCAGAATCTGTTAGATGCATCTATCTGTTCTGTTTGGGATCCCATTTAACTGTCTATTCTGTATGTTTGTAATTTTGAAGGGGGGAAGTTCCATCTGTCCCCAAGGAGAGCCCTCTGGGCCACCTCTTGGCTAAATGGGCTATATTCAGCTAGGAGCCCATATCCAAGAAGATAAGTTTTTTATTGTAACACCACATTGCCACAATATTCCATAGACTCCAGAGAGGAAAAGTGGCCAAAATGGGGCAATTTCAATTTAAACTTTTGAAGTAATTTAAAATTGAAATGGCTATTCTGGAGAATCTGATGAGTTCACCTTAAGGGTCGCCCTTAAAAGAGAGGATTCAAAACCTCTCACGATGAAATACAATCTTTAATTAATATACAGAGACTTCTAAAAGACAAAGTTATTTCAAAAACAGCTTCCAAAATCTTTTTGATAACTTGAAGCTTTAGAGTTTTGCTAAATTAAGTTGATAAAAATTTATTGAGTCTCTGGTCATTCCCACATAAGATAAAACATTAAAAATTGGTTACTAAACATAGATTTGTCTGCCTTTGGTTTCTTATCTCAGAAAAACTGAAAGATGCTTACATTTATTGATAAACATGTTATGTACATGTTGAGGAATTTTCTATGAGAAAGTACACATTTCTAGAAAGTCTGTATACAAAAAAAACAAAAGGTATGTTGTCCATAAAGAAGGTATAAAAAATAGAGATATTTATGTTTGTTTTGTTAAAAAAAATAAATTTGTCCTAAAGTACTAAAAAAAGAAAAAAGACATAGGACAAATTCTAAATGTAAAAAATAAGTGACAGAAAGTTTGTAAAAGTGAAGCCCTGAAGAGTTTTGCACATGATCAAGTTGGCTAAAGTAAGCTGATAAAAAATTAAAATTTGGCTTTCTCTCTTTAAAGGTAATTTTCTTAAACTTTTAGTCTACTCTTTATATAGAGATTAAAAGGTGTTCTTTTGAGTAAGTCTATGTAAAAGACAAAACACCTATGTTTTGTTAAAATAATTTCCTATGTTCGAAAGGACTGAAATCTCTCCCTTAAGGTTTTTGTTTTTGTTTTTTGACTGTTTTAACTCTCTGTTTGCCTTCAACTGTTTCTGTTATCAATTTGATTAAATAAATAACTAGGCATTATTTCCTATTTGACCAAGTGTTTTAAAATCTTTTAATATTTTTGATAAACTTCTGCCGAAATTAAAGTTTTTTTAACTTAAAAAAAAAAATTACAAAAAAGGACATATGATTATGATGCCAAAATACAATTGTTACTGTATTTCATGTTGATGCTCACAGTTCTGTAATTTCTACAGAACAAAAGTATAACTCTTACACTGATCAGCTGGTGCGAAGTCATACAACACACAACCCAGGCTTAGCACAATGAATCCACGAAAAGAGTGGACACTTGGGAGAACAAACTTCATACAGGTGGGCACAACAAAGGGGAATCCTTGTCACCCATGATGATATTGCCACTGCAGTACAACAATGTCAGTTATGCCAACAGTTAAATAAACGGGGAGTTCCACACCCCTACCAAGGTCATATCCAAAAGGGATTATTTCCCACTCATACCTGGCAAATAGATTTTATTGGACCATTGCCAAATTCTTGTGGATATACTTATGCCTGCACTGCTGTTGATACATATTCTGGTTATTTATTGGCTATGCCAGCTAAAGTGGCCACCCAACAGAGTGCCATAAAATTATTAGATATAATTAAGTTATATTATAGAACACCAAGGCAAATTCAGAGTGACAACGGTTCCCACTTTACAGGTAAGTTGATTCAAACTTATACCAAAGAAAATTATATAAAATAGATTTATCATATACCTTATTACCCCCAAGCTGCAGGCCTCATAGAACAAATGAATGGATTGCTTAAACAACAATTGAGAAAACTTGGTCATGGCTCATTAAAGGGGTGGCACAACCATCTAAGTACTGCTCTAAATATGTTAAATAACAGGCCACTAGGCCCTAATGAGACTCCTCTGTCAAGGTTGTTACCAGCAAAGATTACAGAAGTGGCAGCCGCCACCCATGAGCTTATGACCTTAACCTATTGGCCCCTGACTCAGTCTGCTAAACCGCCTTTTCGTGCCACGGCCGAAGAGGCTAGATTGGATTTATCTACTGTTCATTCTATTCAATTGCCCCCTAAGAAGCAGTCTATAGTCCCTACTGGGATAGGGGTACAATTTCCCAAAAATACCTTTGGTTTGTTAAAAGGACGCTCTGGACTGGCAACAAAAGGTATTGATGTACTGGGAGGAGTCATTGATCCAGATTACCAAGAAAAAACAAAATTTATATTATATAATGGTAGTGACACAGTACTAACTGTAGAGTCTGGAGAACGAGTGGGACAATTATTGGTGCTTCCCCTCTTGACTCCAAATGTGTCACAAGGACAGCCTCCAAGTGAATTAACTAAAAGAGGAATGCAAGGATTTGGGTCTACAAATAGATAGAAACCTGGAACAAAAGTGTGAGTGACACATCCATCCAATGCAGCTCCCCGTGCCGCAGAAGTAGTGGCCCAAGGGCCCACTGCAACACTCATAGTTATGTATCCAAGAAATGAACAGTTATATCATGTTCCTAAAAATTCTGTTTCTTTGCGTAAATAGATACTCCTGCTGTGTTCGCTATGCTGTGCTGCACCTCCATGTCTGCTACAGACCTACACACAGAGGCATTAGTTACATCTGTAGGACAACCTTTGACCCTCTACAGTTAGACCAACTGCTCTACACCAGTGGGACCTATAACCTGGACTATGAATGGCCGAAAAATTTGGTCTCAGAAACAACAAGCAACTTTGCAATATAAGATAATTTCTCTATTACCCTGCCTTCTGCTACCCTCTGCGATGGGGGCTGATCTGGACTTCTACAAGCTAATTTGTTATGCCTAAGTGTTACCTTATCTAATGTTATCTTTGATGCTGTACATGATTTGCAAGATCAAGTTAATAACATTTCATATTCTAAGGGGTTATTTGATTGGTTACCTTGGGGTTTAGGTCCTTTATTGTGAGATAGTTTTATAATTATTGTAGTCATTGGATTTTGGATTCTTGGATGTGCCTTATGTACTTGTGTACGAAGTTCATTGTCTGTGCATATGGTGTCTTATGGTTAATGGAGACGGCCACGGCCGAATATGTCTTGACATGAGTACAGCCATGTTTGGCCGCTCCATTGACCTACAGCCACCAGCACAAAAAGAAATACAAAGCTGCTTTCTGTGTGGTGGGAACTGGCCTTTTCCCGGGAACTGGCCTTTCTCCCACGGAGAGAGTTGCAAGTTGTAACATTTCAAGGCTCTTGGAGCGTCGTAGCCCAGAATGGACTGGCCATCTGTGCCGGGCTGAGACGATAACCAAAGAGAACAATGCACGTACACAACTACTGGGCTGGGACGTTAGCCAGGGGGCTCAGTGCACGTACGCCACTGATAACCATTTTGTGCATGGGAACACTAAATGCTTGCTCTGCAAACTCTGTAATTGCTTACTCTGAAAATTACTGATGGTATAAAAACTGCTGGAAACTGAGACCCGGGGAGAGTTCCACCTGTGGAAGGGACACCTTGCCCAGGACGTGTGATCCTTGCCCAGCCGCGTCGATTGACAGGGCTCTCCCGGCAGTGGGGCGTGGATGTTGTGAGTAACTGATCTGATGTGAAGTAATTGATTTGATATGAAGTAATTAATTTGATGTGTTCTCTTTTCGGTCAACCTGGTGTTTCTCTTTCTGGTTGATTTGTGTCATTTCTCTTCAGCCGATGTGGGTGTTTTCCCTTTCCAGTCGGGCTGATGTTTTTTCCCTCTTAATATTTGACCTATTTAGATCTGTTTGCAGACTGTCACCTTTACTATCCTCTATATAATAAAATATACCTTCGGTCCATTTGTTTGGAGTGGAAAGTGTCTTTTACGTCTCCGATCGAATCCCCGAACCTCTCATAACAACTTGAAAGTAGTTAAGAGAGCAGATCTTAAATGTTATCGCCACAAAAAATAGTAATTGTATAAGGGAATGAAGATGTTAACTAACCTTATTTTGGTAATCATTTTGCAATATATACACATATCAAATCATCACTTTATACACCTTAAACTTACATATGTTATATGTCAATAAAATCTCAATAAAGCTGGAAAATAAATCATCCAAGACCTGTGGCTTCTCCCAGACTTCCTGTCTCACTGCAGGCTACAGACTTTTTCTCTTTGACTTCTTAAAATAAAATGCAAGAATCACTTGCCCTATCACGACTTAAGAAATGATAACTGTTTGGAGGATTACACCTCTTCCCCATTTGATGACATCTCTACGAGGACAGAGATGTGGCTCAGTCAGCTCTGCCTTCCTAGAATCAAACACAGAAACTGGTCCAAGAAAAGGCTGTTGAAAAAATACAAGTAAATTCTATTTTTATAGCCTCTACTGACGTCTAACAATTCCAAGTCAGAAGTTATAAAATGCATGATACATATCTTAAGAAGAACAAATTGATCGCAAAACCAATTCTGTACTACACACTACCTAGGATTTTATGAAAAGTACTACTTCAAAATTAAAGAAAAGGTACTATAGAATATGTTTTGTTATTCACTGATATGAACACAGACCCAAAAATTAATTCTAGTCTTCACTATTATAGAATGCCTACGGTATTTTCCCATTAATAAAGTGGGGAAACTAACAGGGACATCATTGCATCTTTGTGACGATTAAATGAGTTCACACATGTATAATACTTGGAATAGTTCCTGGCAGATGGTGACCACTTTAGAAAAGTTAGCTATTATTACTGCTGTTGTTATTATCAGGCACTATCCTGGCTAACACTGTTAGACCAAGTTAAACAGAAGTTCATTTAGTTAATCTGCCCAGAAAAGTATTAACAGAAGCACGATGTACACATAATCTATCCCCGTGACAACAAAATTTGCCCTTAGACCTCTAGATGTCTTCTAAAAGCCATTAATGGATTCTCATCATACAAGAATTGCCTATAAATTGTTTATTTCTTAGAATGCGATTGCATCTTGAAGCAGAAATATATATTTAGCAGACCCTAAATGTATGCCAGAAAGAACTGAATTAGCAGCTTCACTAAAAGGTTCCTTTAAAAAAAAAAAAAATCAGAGAGCAATTTTTACCTTCTCTTCAGGCCAGATGATGCTCCTGGTTCCACAAGGTCTGGGGCACTTTTATCTGACAAGGGCCCAAAAGTTTATGAGAGCTTCAAATGACTACTGTTTGGGTTAAAAATAACCACCGAGAAACAAAAACTGAGAAACGAAAAGCAGAAGTATTTACCAAATTGCTCCACTGGCTCTCTCCCACAGTGGGCGTTTTCCTGTTTCTCAGAACACCATCCTTCAGTCTAGCAATTCCTTAACAAGTGTCCCACAGGCTGCAAGTCCCCAAGATGCTGGGCCATACGAGGGTTCTAAGATCAAGTAAGTTCGGGAAATACACACTATACTCCCCTCCTGAAAAGCCATAATGCCCTTCAACATATTAAAGGTCCTGAGCCCCTTTCAGGAAAGAAACCTGTTTAGTTGAGCTTTACCCATTGTTTGAAAACTTATTCTACCACAGACCGCCTTTCCTAAGAAACACCACTAGAATCTAGGTTTTGGAAATGCTGAAACAGTCTAAAACTAATCACTTCTTCCCATGTAGGATGACTGTAGGTTCATTCACTTGGCCTGGCAAAGGCAACACTTGCCTAAAAGTAGATGGGAAAGAATGCTAACCCTCTGCATTCCCACAGCCCCTTATTTAATGCACGTTTTCATGTGCTGGATCAAGTCAAAAAGAAACCATCCTCAGCATTCATCTAGGTGTGCCCCACACCCAGAAATGGTACCCATGAATTCTAGAAATGGCTTACGTGAAGCATGATTTCAGAAGATTTGGAGGATAAGAGGAAGGAAGAAGATGCGAGAGTAAACCTGTCGACAAAAAGAATTTAATTCTCCTCCTGCTTTTTTAAGTCAAGGAGAAGGATGCCGCTGCGTTACAATCTAATTAGAATATGTCCAAAGTCATCAGGAAGAAATCCACTGATGTCAGTTTAATGGGGTCACAAGCAGAGAGGACTTCAGGGGTTCCTTGTCAAACTCTCTCCAGAGACTCCAATCTCTAGAACGTTATCTTAATTCTATAATTGGAAAAAATTTCCAGAACCTTAAATATCCGTTTGTAATATAGGTTTTTTTCTAGCCTCTGATACCTTACAGAAAATTAAGGATTTGGGGAAGCATCTTGCCTCCCCCTCAGGTCACTAGGATATTCACCCAACCATAACTGTCCAAAAGAGCCCCCTACTGGCCTCCCTAATGATCAAACTTGCTTGAAAAGGCATAGCCTCAGCAGAGAAGAGGTTGAAATTTCTAAAATAAGAAAGAATAAAATCATCCTGGGTTATGTAACTCTGTTTCCCAGGGTTCTAAAGCACTCAAGTCCTTGAGCCTGAGGACCCCCTAATGGGGCAGCAGAGGCGCTGGGAAGGGGCCACTCTGCTGAGTGGACAGAAAAGTCTTATCTTACAGGCTCTGCCGCTGAACAGATAGTCATATAAAATTGTTCAACAGTTTGCTCCAGTGCTGTCCAACAGAACTTTCTGCGATGACGAAAATGTTCTGTATAAGCACTGTTCAACACGGTAGCCACTAGCCACACGTGGCTATTCAGCACTTGAAATGTGGCTAGCACAACTAAGGAGCTGAATTTTTAATGTCAGTTAATTTTAACTTGACCACGCATGGCCTATGGCTACTGTACTAGATAGTGCAACCAGCTTATACCCTCAAAGTTCCTTCAACATGAATTCTACAAAAACAGAGATGGTCAGGAACCAAGGAAGGTTCTCCTGAGGTTCTGAGAAATGGACTATTTTATTTACCAAAGGAAGCAGGGAAGAATCTAGTCCAGTGTCTCATGAATCTTCATGTACATGACTCACATGGCTAAAGATGAGCATCATTCCCATTTTACTAAATGGAGAAATGAGATACAGATCAATTAATCGATATAAACAGTAACTGCTATTTGTGGAACCTCTACATGTGCAAAGGGTTTTACATGCGATCTTGACAAGAATCCTCCAAGACAAACACTACTGCCTTTCTTTTACTGATGTGGAAACTGAGGTTCAAGGAGGTCAAGTGGTTTAAGAAAGGCCACATTGTAAGTGGAGCTAAGATTTGAACTCAGACCTATCTTCAAAGTCTGAACAAAATACAGTTTAGGTCTTTGGCAAAGACAAATTTTCCTTTCTAGATTTAGTCAACAAGTATTTTTGTGTGTGTGTGAGGAAGATCAGCCCTGAGCTAACATCTGCCAATCCTCTTCTTTTTTTTTGCTGAGGAAGACTGGCCCTGGGCTAACATCCGTGCCCATCCTCCTCCACTTTATATGGGACGCCGCCACAGCATGGCTTGACAAGTGGTGCGTCCGTGCGCGCCCGAGATCCAAACCGGCGAACCCCGGGCTGCCGCAGCAGAGCGCACACACTTAACCGCTTGCGCCACCGGGCCGGCCCTGACAAGTATTTTTTGAGTGTCTATCATATGCACAGTGTTGGGGGGAGGGGATACAAAGATAAACAAGGAAAACCATCAATACACTGAGTTGTGTGGGCTTGTTATTCTTCGCTAACAAAGTACATTAATTATTCAATTACTCACAGCTAGCTCCTCTTGTGTATTATAGCAACCAACTGGCCCAGAATAAAAAATAAGCTAATATTTTTAGCACTTCAAAAACACACAGGGGCCAGCCCCGTGGCTTGGCGGTTAAGTGTATGCGCTCCGCCGCTGGGGGCTGGGTTCGGATCCCAGGCGCGCATCAACGCACCGCTTCTCCAGCCATGCTGTGCAGCTATGACATACAACTATCTACTGGAGCTTTGGGGGAAATAAATAAATAAAATTAAATTAAAAAAAAAATAAAAACATACAGAACCAAAAGCACAAGTGACAAAAGAAAAAACAGATAAATTAGACTTCATCAAAATTAAAAACTTTTGGGCATCAGACGCCATCAACAAAGTAAAAAGACAAAATGGGAGGAAATATTTGCAAATCATATATACCTGACGAGAGACTTGTATCCAAACTATATTACAACTCAACAATAAAAAGACAACCTGTACATGTTTTTGTGTGGACATATGTTTACATTTCTTTCTGGTCTAGGAGTAGAACGCTGGGTCATATGGTAAGTCCATGTTTAGCATTTTGCGGAAGTGTCAAACTGTTTTCCCAAGTGGCTGCACCATTTTACAATCCCACTAGCAGTGTATGAGGGTTCAAATTTCCCCACAACCTTACCAACACTTGTTATTGTCTGTCTTTTTTATTTTAGCCATTCTTGTGGTGCGAAATGGTATCTCATTGTGGTTTAATTTGCATTTCCCTAACAACTAGTGATGCTGAACATCTTTTCATGTGTTTATTGGCCATCTGTACCTTCTTCCGAGAAATGCCTATTCAAATCCTTTGCCTGTGTTTAAATGGGTTGATTTTATTGTGAAGTTGTAATAGTACTTTATATATATGTATATTCTGGACACAAGTTCCTTGTCAGATACATGATTTCCAAATATTTTCCCCTATTTTGAATCTGCCCTTCTATGAGTTAAGTCAGATTCTGCAGGGAACAGCCCATTCCTTGCTCAGAAAAGAAAATACCATCTGAAAATACAAACTACAACATTTTTGAAAAGAGCATCTCACTTCCTGATGAGGAGCAGTTGAGAGACTCTCAGTTCACAGCATGGAAGGGGCACTAATGACTTGAAAGTAATCATGAGGACCACAGGATGGAGCAGATTGGGAAAGAAAGGTTAGGGCTGAGTTGGTTAAGTACAGATTTTAAAATGAAAAAATTGCCCATCTTTTTTCTTTCTCTATTTTGTTTTAAATCCATCTTTTTCACTTTTTCTCTAAATGGATCTAGGTACTTCATAATCATCACTACATAAGCCATGTGGGGCAATGATCTGAAGAATCTGACTTGATGCACAAAAGAGCAGAAATGTGTAATAATGAGCCATGTTCCCCCAGGACCAGGGGCGCCATGGAGGAGTACAGGGACATAAGTACAGAAATCCAGGTGGCTTTAATCCGCCCCCACCTGGATCTGCTCCTACACACCCATCATCGTTATAAACTAGGCAAAACCAAAACGTATCTGGTAGTGAGGATACTCAGATGGGTAGGAACTAGATATGCAAACTTCTCTCTCAACAGATAGAGAGAAGTTTCTTGGGAAAGAAACAAGAAAGGGCAAGAAACAAGATTCCAATGATCCCAAAAGGCAAATCCTGAGTAAAATCCAACAAGATCAACACAGTCAATTCTCAATAGAAGCTAGTTATTAGTGTTATCATTAATATTTAAATAATAATAAACTGTAAAATCCTGCATTTATGTTTAAAACAGAAACTATATAAAAAGAGACTAAGGGAGAACTAGCTTGGCCAAAATCCACAAGACGAAAAAAAAAAAGTTGGGGTTTTGGTCAACTACGTACTTACACACTAACAGTGCAATGCAGTTGCTAAATAAGTCTCACCCCTGGGCAGCCCCTGTCCACACCAAAGGAACTGACAGGCTCACTAAACGCTACCAGTCACCCATGTCTGATGTGTAGGTTTGATCTGGGCACAAAAGATGTAGACAATCTAAAGCACATCTAGCAAGAAGTAACCCGAATGGCCACAGGTCTGGAATCCAAATTCAATACAAAATTAAATACCCCCTGTTGATGGAACAGGACCTGTATGTGGACCTGCAGAAGTGAAGGTTTAAGGTAGCTACTCTTAAATATGTGAAGAATTGCCAATCAAGAATGGCATTAAGGGGCCAGCCCGGTGGTGCAGGTGGTTAAGTGCACGCGCTCTGCTGCGGCGGCCCAGGGTTCGCCGGTTTGGATCCCAGGCGCGCACCGATGCACCACTTGGCAAGCCATGCTGTGGCAGCGTCCCATGTAAAGCAGAGGAAGATGGGCACAGATGTTAGCCCAGGGCCAGTCTTCCTCAGCAAAAAAAGAGGAGGATTGGCAGATATTAGCAGAGGGCTGATCTTCCTCACACACACAAAAAAAGAATGGCATTAAGTTGTTCTGTATTGCCAAAGGGTGAAAATCACAAGGGAATGTTATGCTCCACATATGAAATAATTTTCTAATACTTAAAATTATCCAAGAATTGACCCCATGGGCTTGAGGAGTTATAAGCTCTCTTTTGTTGGGCATGTCTAGGAACCAAAGAGAGGGTTATCCACCAGCAAGAGCAATCTGAGGATTCCTGTGATGGGCGAAAGAATGCACCTTAAAGTTTTAAGGTCCCTTCCAACACCAAGAACCTGCAATTCTAGGATTCTGACTATAGCTGAGATTCATCAAATTAGTAGACAAAGCCCACTGGTATTCTCTCCTCCAACCCATCTTTATGCGATGAATGGTGAACACTGAAAAATATTCTTGAGGGCCGGCCCGTGGCTTAGCGGTTAAGTGCGTGCGTTCCGCTGCCGGCGCCCCGGGTTCGGATCCTGGGCGCGCACTGATGCACCGCTTCTCCGGCCATGCTGAGGCCACGTCCCACATACAGCAACTAGAAGGATGTGCAACTATGACATACAACTATCTACTGGGGCTTTGGGGAAAAAAAGGAGGAGGATTGGCAATAGATGTTAGGTCAGAGCCAGTCTTCCTCAGCAAAAAGAGGAGGATTAGCATGGATGTTAGCTCAGGGCTGATCTTCCTCACCAAAAAAAAAAAAAAAATTCTTGGTAGGCCCTGGAAAAAATGATTAAATAATATTTGTATCTCAAATATTAACTACTTATTTTTGTTAAATACTTTTCTATTGAACTTAAACCCTTCTATTCCTTATCTGTAAAAAGACTTAACTGAGATGATAAAGGTGAATAAACTCTGAAAACCTCAAAGAAATGTAAGGGATATTTATTATTATTGGTGGTTATCAATAAGCAGAGAAGTACCTGACTAACTTTAAAAAAAAGAAAACACTTCCATATGGAGCCGTTTTTTCTTTTCTGACCCTCCATTATAAACTGCCAGGCAGATCTCATTTCACCTTCATCTCAAGATTTGGTAACCTGCACACAAAATTCCAGCAGGGTGCCCACCACAGAGTATTAGCAAGAGAACTTGGAGGCTGGGCTGTGCCTTCTGTCCTCAACAGGAATAAATGCAGGGTCCAGGGAGGATGTGAAAGTGAAAACTAGGGCACTCAAACTAAGACTAAACCAAAGAGACAGGCTAACAGGCACAGTCCAAGCAAAATCTACAAAAGAAAAAACCGATGAACTGGACTTCAACAAAATTAAAAACTTTCCTATTCAAAAGTCACCATTAAGAGGCTGGCCCGGTGGCACAGTGGTTAAGTTTGTGCGCTCCACTTCGGCAGCCCAGGGTTCGCAGGTTCGGATCCCAGATGCAGACCTACACACCACTCATCAAGCCGTGCTGTGGTGGTGTCCCACATACAAAGTGGAGGAAGATGGGAACGGATGTTAGCTCAGGGCTAATCTTCCTCAGCAAAAGAAGGAAAATTGACAACGGATGTTACCTTAGGGTCAATCTTCCTCACCAAAAAAAATAAAGTCACCATTAAGAAAATGAAAAGATAAGCCACAGATAGGAGAAAATATTTACAAATCATATCTAAGGGACTTACTTCTAGAATACATAAAGAACTCTTACAACTCAATGACAATAATAAAACAAAAAACGCAAGTAAAAAATAGGCAAAAAAATTGAATGGACATTTCACCAAAGAAGTATATGAATAGCTAATACACACACGGAAAGATGCTCAACATCATTACTTATTTAGGGAGATGCAAATTAAAAACACAATGAGATACCCCTACACACCCACTAGAATGGCTATAATCAAAAAAATAGACAATATCAAGTGTTGACAAGGATATGAAGCCACCAGAACCCCCTCATGCCTCGACTGTGGCAAGGTAAAATGGTACAGCCACTTTGGAAAACAGTTTAACACTTTCTTAAAAAGTTAAACATACCATACGTCCCAGCAATTTCACTCCCAGGAATCCACTAAAGAGAAATGAAAACATCTGTCCACACAAAGACTTGCACACAAATGATCACAGCAGCATTATTCACAATAGCCAAAGAAATAGAAACAATGAAATGTCCGTCAACTGGTGAATGAATTTTAAAAAATGTGGTATATCCACATAATGAAATATCACTCAGCATTAAAAAGGAATGAACTGGGCCGGCCCCGCGGATTAGCGGTTAAGTGCGCGCACTCCGCTACTGGCGGCCCGGGTTCGGATCCCGGGCGCTCACCAATGCACCGCTTCTCTGGCCATGCTGAGGCTGCGTCCCACATACAGCAACTAGAAGGATGTGCAACTATGACGTACAACTATCTACTGGGGCTTTGGGGGTAAAAAAAAAGGAGGAGGATTGGCAATAGATGTTAGCTCAGAGCCCGTCTTCCTCAACAAAAAGAGGAGGATTAGCATGGATGTTAGCTCAGGGCTGATCTTCCTCACAAAAAAAAAAAAAAATGAACTATTAATACACATTATAACATTGATGAATCTCAAAATACGTAAAGCCAGACACAAAAGACTATATATTGAATGATTCCATTCATATGAAATGTCCAGAAAAGGCAAACCTACAGAAACAGAAAGCAGATTAGTGGTTGGCTGGGGGTGGGAGCAGAGACTGACTACAAACGGGGACGAGGCCACTTTTTTCAGGAATGGAAATATTCTAAACATAGATTATGGGGAGGTTTGCACAACTCTATAAATTCACTAAAGGTCACTGAATGTATAATAGAAGAATTTTATGATATGTAAATTATACCTCAATAAAACTTTTTTAAAAATAGCATATAGCCCTGAGACACATGAACTAATAGGCCTGGATCAGAGGGCAGATTTTTTAGTCATATCCATTATATGTCATATTCAGTTCAAAGAAACCTAACAGCAAGGCAGAACAAATTTTTTTTCTTCTGTTTTACTTATCAAAAGCAATTTCTTTAGGTATCTCAGAATTTGAAGCTATAAATGCACAGATTCTCTTATAATGTGATTTTGGAGGCAGTTTGCCTAGAGGTTAAAGGTGGAAACCGTGACTCAACCTATGTCTAAAACCCAGCCCTCCTACTTACTAGGTGACCTTGAGCAAGTGACTTGACCTGAGCCTCAGTTTCTTTTCTTTTTTTTTTTTGTGAGGAAGATCAGCCCTGAGCTAACATCCATGCTAATCCTCCTCTTTTTGCTGAGGAAGACTGGCTCTGACCTAACATCTATTGCCAATCCTCCTCCTTTTTTTTTACCCCCAAAGTCCCAGTAGATAGTTGTATGTCATAGTTGCACATCCTTCTAGTTGCTGTATGTGGGAAGCGGCCTCAGCATGGCCGGAGAAGCGGTGCATCAGTGCGCGCCCGGGATCTGAACCCCGGGCCGCGAGTAGCGGAGCGCGCGCACTTAACCGCTAAGCCACAGGCTGGCGCGAGCCTCAGTTTCTTGTTCCTGTAAAACAGAAATTCACACATACCACGGAGTTGTTTAAATGAGCACACTAGCTAGCACACAGTGAGTACTCAACAAATGCTGATATTATCAGTTTTATTATCAACACATCAGGGCCGGCCCGTGGCTTAGCGGTTAAGTGCGCGCGCTCCGCTGCTGGCGGCCCGGGTTCAGATCCCGGGCGCACACTGACGCACTGCTTCTCTGGCCATGCTGAGGCCGCGTCCCACATACAGCAACTAGAAGGATGTGCAGCTATGACATACAACTATCTGCTGGGGCTTTGGGGGAAAAAATAAAAAAAATAAAAATAAAATTATCAACACATCATCATTACCATCAACCCTCGTTCCCTCAGGAAGCTTGAAAACATGACTGATATATGTATGTCCTCAATGTCCACTTCGTGCTTCATGACTGCTCTGTTCAATTTAATTTGCGCTCCCGCTGCCCAAACACAACAAGGGTAACTTGGAACCCTGATCATCTTAGGGACTTGGACTTTGAGATAAAGTCCCCAAATCATTTCACTGGATAGAACAAAAGCTGTCCCATCCCCTGGCAAAAGCAAGATATTTTCCAAGTCCACAATAGAAAAAAATTTTAAATAGGTACGCTTTTGTTGTTTGTTTCTAGGAGAACTGGACCAAGATGAAAATGTCAGCATCTCCTCAGAGATGCCTGGCAAACACGGGAAAATGACACCAGAAAAATAAAGCCATCTGCCAGAGGAGCTGGCACAGGAACACGATCACCAGGCCCTGCCCTAGAGCATCCTCGAACCTGCAGATTAAGGCCACAGGCCCTGGGGCAGCACTGCCGCTTCCCGGGTAAACAGCTGGGACCCGGCCAAGTTCAAAAGCCTTTGCCTTTTTTTTTTTTCTTAAGTCTATATGAAAAGAGAAGGGAAACTGCACAGGAGTCAGACAAGCGTCTTCCGGTTCTCCTTTTCTTTCTGCCGGGCAGGGGTGAGGGGACAGGACCCTGGAAAAATATCTGTGGTACCAGGCAGATCACACCTCATCAGCAATGCCAGGAAAAGTACACTGGTCACCTCTGGCTTGCCCAGCCCACCCCACTAGCCCACCAGCACACACTGCCCCTAAAGAACCCCAGTCTTCTAGCACATCCTTCTAGCCACAGTGAACCTCAGAGAACAGCTGGGAAGAGACGCCAACAACGTGACAGGGGGCCAGACACGTGCCCTTCAGTCCCTACACTTGCTGGTCAGCCACAAAAGCCCCAAGACGTCAAAATATTCAAAGGAAGTATGTCATGGGATTCACCTATCATGAAGACCACTTGACCTGCGCGTCCAAGGAAACCTCACGGCCTCTGTGGGGATTTCTCCTGGGCACCACCCACCCCCTGCTCAGTAAAAGAGAAGAAAAACAACTCCCTCACAGGAATGTCTACTGGGGCCAAATGTAAGTGCCCCTGAAATCCAAGTGGATAATAACGTTCTTGTCATTCTGGGTCTGTCCTTGAATGCTGCCTCTGTTCTGCTTCTTCCACTACAGTCTCAGAACTTGAGAGCTGAGAAGGCCCCCGGGGGCCCAGAGAGGTAAAATAACTTACTAAAGGTCACAGAGCGTGCAAGTGGCCAAGCCAAGACGCACACCCAGCTTTACCCAAAAAACTAGAAAATATTATTGTTCCGGATTACAATCCACCCTCTCCATTAAGGAGCACGTCCCTGACCCAGAAAGAAAGTGCTCACGAGGGCGGAACATCAAGGAAGTTAGGAATATGGATTCTGAGCTGATGACAAGGTTCAAAGCCAGTTCTGTCCTTTCTCAGAGTGTGTGACTTTAGGCAAGTTCCTCAACCTCAGTTTCCTCATCCATCACGAGGGGTTAATAAAAGCACCAACTCTGTAGTCTATTCCGAGAATTAAATGTGCCAACATAGAGAATTTCTAAAATAGTGCCTGATATAATTACTATGTAACTCATCATCACCATCATCCTAAAACACAGGGGAAAGGAAAGTGAAAATGTTGGGGACTATACGAAAAAAGAAAGTCAGGGTATGGTCATTAAGTAAGTAGAACATCATTTAACTTCAAAAAATTTAGACACACCGAGAGGCATGTTAACAGCGGCTAGTGGAAAAATGAAAGCAAACAAGAACATGTTATAAAACATCAGGTACGATATGACTCCAATTATATTAAACAATCATACCCACACATATACATACTTCAAAAAGAGAGTGAAAGGAAATAAATGAAACATTAACAGCCTTCTCTGGGCAGTAGGATTATGGTTTACTTTTAATGTCTTCTCTATTTCCCAAGTCTTATGTAGCAGACATGTATTACTTTAGAAATCAAAATAAATGTAGGTTTTAAAGATTTTTTTTTGCAGGAATCAAGAAAAGAATTTTATTTTATTTCCTTATTTATTTTATTTATTTTTGTGTATGTGTGAAGAGGAGCAGACCTGAGCTAACACCTGTTGCCAATCCTCCTCTTTTTTGCTGGGGAAGACTGGCTAACATGCACGCCCATCTTCCTCTACTTTATATGTGGGACGCTGTCACAGCATGGCTTGACAAGCAGTGTGTAGGTCAGTGCCCGGGACCCAAACCTGCGAACCCCAGGCTGCCAGAAGTGGAGAGCACAAACTTAACCACTCCACCACCAGGCCAGCCCCTTATTTTTCTTTTTTTTTACTGAAGTCATAATGCCTTTTAACATTGTATAAATTTCAGGTGTAGATTATCATATTTCACTTTCTGTATAGACTGCATCATGTTCACCACCAACAGTCTAGCTTCTGTCACCATACACATGTGCCCCTTCACTCCTTTTGCCCTCCCTCCCCCCACCCCTTTTCCTCTGGTAACCACTAATCTGTTCTCCTTATTATGTGTTTGTGTTATCTTCCACATTTGAGTGAAATCATACGGTATTTGTCTTTCTCTGTCTGACTTATTTCGCTTAGCAAAATACCCTCAAGGTCTATCCATGTTGTCACAAATGGCACAATTCTGTATTTTTTATGGCTGAGTAGTATTCCATTGTATATATATACACCACATCTTCCTTATCCATTCATCCATTGACAGGCACTTGGGTTGCTTCCACATCTTGGCTATTGTGAATAATGTTGCAACAAACACAGGGGTGCATAAATCTTTTTGAATTGTTGATTTCATATTCTTTAGATAAATACCTACTCATGGAATAGCTGGATCATATGGTATTTTTATTTTTTGTTTTTTGAGAAATCTCCATACTGTTTTCCATAGTGGCTGCACCAGTTTACACTCCTACTAACAGTGTACAAGGGTTCCCTTTCCCCACATCCTCTCCAACACTTGTTATTTCTTGTCTAGTTAATTATAACCATTCTGAGGGGTGTGAGGTAATATCTCACTGTAGTTTTGATTTGCATTTCCCTAATAATTAGTGATGTTGAACATGTTTTCATATGCCTGTTGGCCATCTGTATATCTTCTTTGGAAAAATATCTGTTCATATCCTCTGCCCATTTTTTTGATTGGGGTGTTCATTTTTTTCTTGTTGAGTTGCATGAGTTCTTTATATATTTTGGAAGTAGCCTAGGAATAAATTTAACAAAAGGAGGTGAAAGACCTATACACTGAAAACTATAAGACATAACTGAAAGAAATCAAAGAAGATATAAAGAAATGGAAAGATATTCCATGCTCATGGATTGGAAGAATAAACATAATTAAAATGTCCATATGACCTAAAGCAATCTACTTTAGCAAATTAAAGCAGTCAATGAAATCCCAATCAGAATCCCAATGACGTTCTTCACAGAAATAGAACAAAGAATCCTAAAACTTATATGGAACAACAAAAGACCCCAAATAGCAAAAACAATCCCGAAAAAAAAGAACAAAGTCAGAGGTATCATACTCCCTGAATTCAAATTATACTACAAAGCTATAGTAATCAAAACAGCACGGAACTGGCACAAAAACAGACACACACAGGTCAATGGAGCATAACTGAGAGCCCAGAAATAAAACCACACATCTATGGACAGCTAATCTTTGACAAAGGAGCAAGAACAACAATGGAGAAAGGAAAGTCTATTCAATAAACGGTTGTGGGAAAACTGGACAGCCACATGCAAAAGAATGACAGGAGACCATTATCTTACACCATACACAAATATTAACTCAAAATAGATTAAAGACTTGAATGTAAGACTTGAAACCATAAAACTGTTAGAAGAAAAACCAGGCTCTTTGACATCGGTCTCAGCAGTATTTTTTCGAATACAATGTCTACTCAAGCAAGGGAAACAAACAAGCAAACAAAAAAACAAATGGGACTACATCAGATTAAAAAGCTTCTGCGAAGCAAAGGAGACCATCAACAAAATGAAAAGACAACCCACAAACTGGGAGAAAATAGTTGCAAATCATATATCCAACAAGGGGTTAATTTCCAAACTATATAAGGGCTGAAGGGCTATCATAGAGCAGGTTCACGGTGGGGGGGGGGGGGGGGCCGGGGGGGGGGGGTTATGGACACATGACATGACCAAGAGATGGAGAGCAGGGGAACCTCGAACCACCAAGCAAATGTGAAAAATGATGCCTGCAAGTATTGGGTCAGGGAGGGGCAGCGCTCAGTAAAATAGGAATGAATTTCAAAACGAGAAAAAAATGGAAGTGATGATTTCAGCAGTCTCTAAATGAGAGAGATTATCAAGGCCTAGACAACAGGAGAAAAGGGAATCCTGGAGAAAGCAGCAGCCCACTTTCTTTCTCTGGCTGAGACAGAAGACTAGTCAGCAAAACTAAAAAGTAAAAAATCAAAATGGCTGAAAAAAGGAACTGTGGGCCCCTACTGGGGGCACGGCTGGGACGAGCCATCTGGGCTTGGTGCTCCCAGCTACTCTCCACGTCTGAGACCATCCCCTGTTCCCAGCGAGGACCACGAATTTGCTTCTTTTCAGCATCCAGATGGCAGGAATAGATCTGCTGACACTGGGGCCGCTGACAGACTTAAGCCAGAGCCCAGAAAGAACTCCCCATGGGGTCTAAGAAGATTGAGTTAACTGGGACATCTTTCTCAGCAAGTCTTCCTGGCTTGTCTTCAGTCTCTACTTCCTCCAGCTTGAGTTCTCAGCTTACCTCTTGCAGAGATTCCTTGCAGCCCGTATGAAGGGACAGACAGACAGCAGACAGAAAAGCAAGACAGACAGAACAGAAGAACAGAACACGCAAGAACAGACAGCAGCATCAGGGCCCTCCCAGCTCTGACCAGGCCCCACTCTCCTCCACGAGCCTCCTCCCCTGTGATGAGCTGAACAAGCACCCTCTCCCCAACCCCCAGCACCTCTGCATCTTTCCCACCAGCTGCCGTTCTTGAGCAGCAAGCTTCTTGAGCAGATCACTCACCCAGTTCCCCTACTTCCCAGATGAGGAAAACGAGGCAGAAGAAAGACGGCTGTGTGTCTGTGCCTATCAAAGTCAGACGAGATACTCACTACCCCAAGACCATCTGATTCAGGACCCTGCCCGAGGTCACAAATCTCTGCAGTGACAGAGCCAGGACAAGAAGCTAGTTATTCCGATGGGTGCCCCTTCTTCTGGCTCTCATTGCTGCCTGTGAACGGGACTGCACTCTCCACTGCTCACTGTAAAAGCTCCAGTCTAATCCTCAGGCTCCTCCTGGGCAGATGTAACATATACAATAATCCAGAAGGCTAATCAAATTCAGGTGTAATCGGCAGGGGCAATTATAACAGGAAACGTCTCAATCCAAAAAGTGACCCTGCAATGGCAGACTGTTAGCACCTATGATGACCTATGGGTGAAACTTTATGGATATTTGCATAGTCTTAAAGTATCTTCCCCAAAATATTAATAAACATGAATAAAAGTATTATTAATTACTGTGATGGCTTTAAGATATGCCCACAAATTCTTTGATACTCCTCCCTCCAGGAAGTGGAGTTTAAATCCCCTCCCTCCCCTTGAGTGTGGGCTGGACTCAGTGACTCTCTTCTAATGAACAGATTATGGAAAGGGAAAAATAGTACCTTTACAGTAGCGAAACCTGGCAGATACTACCTTATAACCAAGTGATTAAGGTTAACATCACAGTGGTAAGTCATGTTGACGCCATGTGCTCCCCGATACGATGCGGTGACGAAGACCTATCGCCTCTATTGTACTTTTCCCCCAAATCCATAACATCAGTTTAATCAAGAAAAAACACTAGACCAACCCAAATCAAGAGACATCCTACAAAGTACCTGACCACAACTCTTCAAAAGTGTCAAGGTCACGTGAGACAAGGGAAGAGATAATATTGCCATACACTGGAGGAGAATAAGGAGACATGACGCCTAAATGCAACGTGAACTGGATCCTGGAACAGAAAAGAACATTAGTATAGTAGAAAAACTGGGGAAATCTGAAAAAAGTCTGTAGTTAATAATTAAAGTTAACAATATTGAACCAACGTAAATTTGTACTTTTGATAAATGTACCATGCTTATGGAAAATGTTAATGTTAGGGGAAGGCAAGTGAAGAATATACAAGAACTCTATATTTGCAACTCTTCTGTAAACCTAAGATTACTTCAAAATAAGAAAGTTTAAAAACGAAACAAAAGTGATGCTCCAGGAAGATGCATCATGCTTATCCTAAGGCTTCAGGTCTGCACAAAACCCTTAAGTGTGCCCTATCATTTTCAGTTTGAGAAGCATTACAGGATCTCTCAGTTATCAACTATTTACTAATCCCATAGCCGTGATGATTACACATCAAGAAGGAATGGCATGTATCATCTTACTCAGTTGAGTCTTTACACCAAGGACCTTTTCTAAATTCCATTCCTATGGGGAAAAAGATGAAAACATTGACGAGGCTCTGAGCATGGCAAGGTGCCAGCCTGTTGCTTCTGGCTGTGGTCCCATCACTCAGCACTTTGCTAAGACCTACAGAGGATGAGTTGCGGACACACCCAAAGGACAAATTCTGAGCATGTACCAATATTAATTCATTTACAGAGAGGATTTTGCTTTCCCCCCTCTCCTTCGAAAAACAGCTTGATTTCAATGCTTAGTGCTACCACAAGAGGTAAGCTGTCACTCAACTCTCCACCAGCCATGAGTGAGAAGAAAAGATAAAAATCTTCCCGATAACCTTGAAGGAAAACACTTTAAATATTTATTTATTTTGTGTGTCTGTGAGGAAGATCTGCCCTGAGCTAACATCCATGCCAATCCTCCTCTTTTTGCTGAGGAAGACTGGCCCTGAGCTAACATCTGTGCCCATCTTCCTCCACTTTATATGGGACGCCGCCTCAGGCCCCAGGATCCGAACCCGGGCCGCCAGCAGTGGAGCACTCGCACACTTAACCGCTATGCCACGGGGCCAGCCACCAGGAAAACATTTTAAAGTTCTCATACTTCAGTTTATTTCTGTAATCAGTGGGTAAGGTTTTCTTGTTTTGTTTTTTCTTTATTTTTAAGATGCATTGACAAATTGCTTACAAAAATGGCCCCGAATTCTCCACCCCTATATCCATATCCCTTATTCAACGTGATTTTGTAACTTCATTCATTGAGGGCATGGGGGTGGGAGATGTTATTTCCCTACTTAAAGTTGAGCTGGCCTTGTAACTTGCTTTGGCCAACAGAATGTGGCAGAATTGACAATGTGCCAGTTCTGAACCTAGGTCCAAGAGGCTCTGTTTACTTCTGCTCAGTCTCTTGGAACCCTTCTCTACTGCCATGAGAACAAGCCAGGGCTGGCCTGCTTTAGGACGAGAAAACTTGTGGCATAAAAATGAGGTCCGCCAGCTAGGCTCCAGTCAACCCAGCAGCTGACTCAGATACACAACCAACTCCAGCCAAGAACAGAAGAACTGCCCACCTGAGCCCAGCGCAAACTGGTGATCTGTAGTTCTCATTTGTTCAAATTTTTTAAAAAAATATCTCCTAGTAAATCTCTTTGTTTACATAAATCCAGCAATGTGCTGTGCGAGTTTTTCTATGGGTTTTATGCTTTTTGCTGCTAATGTGAATGAGAGCATTTTTCCCATTATAGCTAACAGATTGTTGCTGGTATACAATATAGCTATTATTCCTCATGTATATATGTATCCATAAGTTTACTGAGCTCTCATTAATTTTAGAAGTGTTACCACACATTTGCTTGCTTTTTTTGTTTTGTTTTGTGAGGAAGATCAGCCCTGAGCTAACATCTGATGCCAATCCTCCTCTTTTTGCTGAGGAAGACTGGCCCTGGGCTAACATCCGTGCCCACCTTCCTCCACTTTATGTGGGACGCCACCACAGCATGGCCTGACAAGCGGTGCATCGGTGCATGCCTGGGATCCGGACCCTGGCCACCAGCAGCGGAGCGGACGCACTTAACCGCTATGACACAGGGCCGGCCCTTGCTTGCTTTTATTGGTATGTAATTACATTGTTTATTAAAAAAATTTTTTCTTCCTATTATCAGCTCCACTTCAAATATATGTTTCATCCTTTATTGTACTAGCAAGCAATGCCAGAACAATAATGAATATTATCTTGGGTTTGGGGGATTTTTTTAATTTTAATGGAAACCTCTAGTGTTTTCTACTAAGTATGATCTTAAATGTTGGTTTAAGATATATGTAGGTGTGTGGATACATGTACACATATTTTTATTTTTTGATTTATACTACACTTAAATCATGCTACAGAAATATTCTATTTTTCTAAGAATTTTATTTTTAAAAATAAGAATGGGTGTGCATAAGGTCTACCTTACCAGAACAATTGACTATAGGCTTTATTTACAGACTTACTAAAAACATGTTCATATTCCTGGGATAAAATGTTACGCCAACATTGAATGGTTCTTCTTTTAGTTTCTAACTTTTTCATGTGCTTTATCAGGTTTTTTCAATCATATGACTAGGGTACCTCTTCTGTTTGAGTGTGATAGCAATTATATAACATGGGAATTATCTGATATTTTGAAATTTTAATAAGTTCATTGGTAAAATTGCGATAGCAACCCATTACCCCAGGTAAGAGGAGGAAAATCCCAACAGATTAAGTTAAACAGTTTATAGAGAAGGAAGGGAGGACAGTCTCTGAAATGCTAGTACTATAGCATACTGACATTTCTGCAGCTCCTGCTAGATACAGTCCTTGCCTAAGGGTTCACTTTTCCTTGGTAGTACTTCACCAACTATGCAATCCTTTCCTGACGCTGGGACTTAGCCCTGCCTTTTTGTTGCCTTGTTTTGTTCTATCACGCCAGAAACACTTTTCCACGTTTCCAGACAAGAAAACCTTGGTTTCTCCATGTCTGACCACAGACCAACACCTGTCCATTTCCCACCCCTGTATGTATCAGTTACGTATTTTCACAATAATGTTGCAGAAAAAGCAATCCGAAAACATTACTGGCATACAACAGTAAGTGCTTATAGCTCGCGTTAGGTGTGGCGGTCAGTTAGGTGGCTCTGCTGATCTTGGCTGGGATTACTTACCCTGGTAGAATTCCCACCCTGGAATCAGCTGGTTGTCTGCTGACACAGGAGGTCCTTGGCTGGGGAAACTAGGGTCATTTGGCTCTGCTCCGACAATGTTCTCACGGGAATGGCGGAAGCACAGGAGAGCAGGCAGAAACAGGCGATGCCTCTTGAGGCCTAGGCTTGGAACTGGCACACCATTCATCACTACCACGGCACCCCAATGGCCAAAGCCGAGGTCCCAAGGCCAGACTCAAGGGCAAGGAAACAGACTCTGCCTCTTTAGTGAAAAGAACTGAAAAAGGCATGATCCGGGAGAGGGGCAGAAGTGGCCACCCTTGCAACCTACACACTACATCTCCTCTGTCTTCAGCTCACTTTGTCTAAACATCAATGACCTGCGTCCTTTCCTCTCACATCTTCTCCCCACCACAATGTCTGGCCACAAGTCACCCTTTCCCTCCAGAAGAGACAGGGCTGTTTTTCTGCCCAAACACTTGAGCTCTCTCAGGAACACAAGGAAGCAGTCGGGCCTTCTCGGGTCAGGGTAAGGAGCAAGAACTGCTGAGTGAGCGGTTTAAAGATGTCCCAGGTGGGAAGGCAGGGAAGAGAGAGAACAGAGACTCCATGGCAGACCACAGAGACGTGGCTGGGTATGACTCAGAGGAGAATGCCTGTTCAGTGATCTCTGCCTTTCAGTGAGTCAGGAATATAGAAAAATAACGGCTGGGACTATACAGAGTAACACCCACTAGAGGTGCAGCTTCTCCGTGTCAGCATATGTGTCAAGTTGGGCACTCGGAGTGAAAGGCTTTGCCATCAAGAGCTGCCTGATCTTGGGCAGGCTCTGTACCTCTGAGGACAGGAGAAAACCAAGAGCTGGACGAGTCTCAGTGACCCTTCCAACACCAACATTCCACAGCTATCGATTTTATTTTGCCACCAACCTAAACTCTCTTCATGAATACTCATTCTTCAGGTCAACTTGTAGTATGACTGCTCACAATTTTAAAAATCAGAAGGAACAGGACCAACAGCATAACCTTAAACCCAACCTCTCGAGATGGGCATTCTACCACCTTAGATGATGAAATGCTGACAAAGGATTATTATTCTGTCCAAGTACCTTCGTGTGAAGGGAACCAAATGTGTACATTTTTCAGGGCAGCACAGGTTCAACTGTGATTGAAGACTCAGATCTATTTCAAACAATAATGTCTTTACATTTGCTTACAATGAGAATTACCATTATTTCCCTCGTTTCAGTTCTTTTTTAAAAATTCAATTTATTTATTTTTTTTCTTTTTTTTTTGGTGAGGAAGATCAGCCCTGAGCTAATCCGATGCCAATCCTCCTCTTTTTGCTGAGGAAGATAGGCCCTAGGCTAACATCCATGCCCATCTTCCTCTACTTTATATGGGATGCCACCACAGCATGGCTTGACAAGTGGTGCATCAGTGCACGCCCAGGATCCACACCTACGAACCCCGGGCCACCAAAGCGGAGCGCACGCACTTAACTGCAGCGCCACCAGACCGGCCCCTCAATTTATTTTGTGAATAGATGATACACGCACATGGCACTAAACTCATAAGTTACAAAATACTATAAAGTAAAAAGTAAGTTTCTCTATCATCCCTATTCCTAAGATACTCAATTACCTTCCTCAGTGACAACCATAGTTACCAGCATTCTAAATGTATAATAGGTGCACACACTTGTGCATGTGTGTGTGCACACACAGGCATGAACACACATACACACATACTATTCTTCTTAAACTAATAAATGGCATTATACTAAAAACATTGTTTTGCACCTTGATTTTTCCCTCTTAATGGTATATCAGGCATTATTCCATATAGAGCTGCCTCATTCTTTAAAAGACTATCCCATATTCTGCTATGCGGATATTCTATTATTTAACCAGTTCCCGTCAGTGAGTATTTAGGCTGTTCCCAGCATTTTGGATTTGAAACAATGCCACTGTGAGTAACTATGTACACAGGCCACTTTGCACAGACGCAAGCATATCCTCCTGCAAGTGGAACTGGTCAGCCCGCGGATAATGCTGCATTTGTCACTTGGACAGATAAAGCCAAAGCACCTTCCAGACACAGTGGATCAGGGGTTGGCAAATTATGATCCCAGGCCAAATCCAGCCCACGAACTAAAGATGTTTTTGCATTTTCAAAGAGTTGTTTTTAAAAAAAGGAGGAGGAAGAGTGAGGAGGGGAAGAATAAGTGACAGAGACCTCACGTGACCCCGGAAAGGTTAAAATATTTACTATCTGGTCCTTTTCAGAAAAAGTTTGCTGACCCCTCCGCTAGGCCAATTTACACTCCCACTAACAATGTAGGACAGTATTTCTCCACGCTTTCAGTTCTAATCTTTGCTCAAAGGAAGATTTAAAGTAATGCTCTGGATTTTGTTTCACCTGAAGCATCTATAACACTAATGTACTGGCACTAGGATTTTTCCAGGCCTGTTTCAGGAAGCAAACACAAACTGACACCTGAGCTTCTCACTTCACAGTCACGAGCGGCAAGAAAAGGTTAGAATCCCCAACTGTCAGAATCGAAAGGAACTTAAAAGGTTGTCTGGTCTGAGCATTATGAATTTTGTACACCCTTAAAATTTCAAACAGAATTTAAAGGCTTAAAACAATGTTGCCAACTTTTCATTTTGCCAAGTCAAGTCATTAAAAAACAAAAACAATCCAACCACCATCTACTTTCACCATCACCTCATAAAACAAAGGAATTTAATACCAAAAAAGTAGGACATCTCCAACCTCAGAATAAAGGAGAATCTATTAAATTGAGTACACTCAGCTTCACGAAAAGCCAACCACAGTCATTTTCTTTCTGCTGATTTTGCTTCAGATTGAGGAAAACTCCACATCAAACCCATGTTTGGGAACCAACCTCACTGTTTCCTAAACAATCTAAAGCCCCACACCCAAATGACATGCTCCGGATTCAACTCTGGTGACAACAAATCTGTGGCAGATTCAGGACCAGAGCCCAGGACTTCTGCCTCCCAGTCTCACATCTTTGCCCCAAACCACATTCCTCACATGTCCAGAATCTGGAAAACAAACAGCACAACTGGTCCAACCAACACCCCAGCCCACTCTCTATCTTCCCCATCCCACTCTCTATCTTCCCCATCGCACTCTCTATCTCCCCATCGCACTCTCTATCTTCCCCATCGCACTCTCTATCTCCCCATCGCACTCTCTATCTCCCCAGCCCACTCTCTATCTCCCCAGCCCACTCTCTATCTCCCTCATCCCACTCTCTATCTTTCCCATCCCACTGCCCTTAGGTCTGATCTGCTCATCTCTCCACCAAAACCTGCTTTTCAGTCCTCTTCATGAGGTGGGGGGTGGGGTGGACGACAGACAACAACAAAAAAATAGGAAACCTCCTCTCTTCTAAACAGCTGGAGAATTCTCAAGTCTTGCAGGCCCAAAGAACAATCATCCATCCAACCATTCTAAACGTGTCTTTTTTCCACCAATCCTTATAAATAGGCTCCACTTCACTCCCTTCCTTTATGTTGCCAGAGCCTGGCCTTTTCCGTAGTGCCCGTGGTGGAGAGGGAGAGGGGGCTCTAGAAATACATACTTGAGTCTTTACAGGCACTTAAGAATTAATCAGCTGTGACGGTTAACTTTACGTGTCAACTTGACTGGGCTAAAGGATGCCCAGATAGCTGGTAAAATATTATTTTTGAGTGTGTCTGTGAGGGTGTTTCTGGAAGAGAGTAGCATTTGAATTGATGAACTGAGTAAAGCAGATGGCCCTCCCCAATGTAAACGAGCATCATCCAATCAACTGAGGGAATAAAAGAAAAAGGCAGAGGAAGGGCAAATTCGCACTATCTGCTTGACCTGAGACATCCATCTCCTGCTCTTGGACATCACATCTGCCCTCCTGATCCTCTGGATTTCAGACTCAGATCAGGACTTACACTACATCAGCCAACTCTTAGGCCTTTGGACTCCGACTCAATTATACCATTGGCTTTCCTGGTTCTCCAGCTTGCAGAGAGCAGATCATGGGACTTCTTGGCCTCCAAAACTGTGTGAGCCAATTCCTATAATAAATCTCCTCATATATATATATATATTTATATATTTATTTATATTTATACATATCCTATCGGTCTGTTTCTCTGGAGAACCCAGACTAATACATCAGCTTCCCTAGAATTTCAGGGCCAAGGAAGCTTCAATGGCCTCGGATATGCAGCAAGAGAAACACTACATCTATTTCAGATTCAAGCCCTCGCCTTCCTCTGCCCTCTCTGGTCCTCTTTCATTCAATATTCAGCTTTCTTCCGTGTGCCAGGCACCACCCACTTGCCCTGTGACTGCTCACCCAGATCCTGACAGGAGTCAGCCTCGTTCTGCACCACCTGCCCCGTGGGCACAACACTCCTTCTGGCACAGCTCCGTCAGCTACACTCAGACTGTAGCTGTATCCACCACAACTTAAAAATAAAAAAGTACTCAGATGAACTGTAGTATATTTATAAAATGGAATACTACTCAGCCATAAAAAGGAACAGACTACTGTACATGCATGAACATGGATGAACCTCAAGCTAGCCACAAAAGAGTACATACTGCGTGATTCCATTTATATGAATTTCTAGAACAGGAAAAACTAAATTATGGTGCTGGAAATCAAAACAGTGGCTGCTGGGGGGGACTGACTAGGAAGGGGCATGAGAGAATTTTCTGGGGTGATGGAAATCTTCTTGATAGGGCTGTGGTTTACATGGGTGTATATGTCAGTCAAACTCACTGAACTGTACACTAAAGATTTCTATCACTATATGTAAATTATACACCAATAAAAGACTCTAATCCAAAAAAAAAATAGAGATGGAGCTTTCCTAGTACCTTTCCTTCCAACCAGACATAGACTCCATCCAGAATTTAACGTAATCAATGCACTTTAATACTTTTATTACATATGCATATACCCTTAAGCAATATATATTTTTATGCCTTTAAACTTTATATGTATTACACACACGTGTGTATGGATGTATGTATTCTTCTGTAATTTGTTTTTTTGCTCAACATTATATGTCAGATTCATCCATCTGATACCAGTAGCTGATCATGCATTTTTAGAGGTAAGTATATTCATGTAATAGAATACTATATAATCAAGTTATCCTTTTTTTGCCATATATTTACGTTGTTTCAAAGCAGTGCTGCTATGATTTTCTCTATCTGCTTGTATGTGAGTGCTAAGGCATTTAGGGGCAGGGTAGTGGGGCTGCAGGATGAACAGACGGTCTGTTCTAACCGTCTAGACCGGTCTATCTACCAGATACTGCCATATTCTTCTCCAAAGAGATCAACAGTTGATGAATAACCTATATTTTTACCAAATACTTAGTACTGTCAAACTTCAATTTTTTTGCAAATCTGACAGGGCTGAACTATTATCTCCTCATGGTTTTAATTTGTGGTTCCCTGATTACTAGTTTGGTTGAACATATTTTTATGTATTCATGGCCATTTGAGTTTCCTCTTCTATGAATTATTTGTTCATATCTTTTGCTCATTTCTCTTTTGGACTGTCTTTTTCTGAGTTGCAAATATATTTTTCCACTTTGTGTCTTTTTTAAATGGAATATTTTGATAAATTTTAATGTTTTTGAGGTTATCAATCCATTCTTCTGTGGTTTGTGCTGTTGCATAAGGAATCCTTGCTTGTCTGCAGACTAAAGATATTTACATATGTTTTCTAATAAGAGTTTAAGTTTTGCCTTTAATATTTAGAACATTAATCCATTTGCAATTACATTTAGTGTATTAAGTGAGATAAGGATTCAGTTTTCTCCCCATATAGATAACCAAATTTCAGCAACACTTCATTCCTCCACCAGTGCACAATGCCACCTGTGTCACATATTAAGTCTCCATGTGTGGATGAGTCTGTGGGCTCCTTATTCAGATCTTAGTTACTACTTATTTATACTAAGTCTTGATATCAGATAGCTAGAGTCAATCCACCTCGTTGTTCTTGAGAATGTTTAAATGATTTGGGGTATTTTTTTAAAATTATTTTATTGAGGTCATATTGGCTTACAACATTGTGTAAAATTCAGGTGTACATTATTATATATCAGTTTCTGTATAGACTGCATCGTATTCACCACCAATAGTTTAGTTTTTATCCATCATCATATATGTGTGCCCCTTTACCCCTTTCGCCTTCCCCCCGCCCCCTTCCCCTCTGGTAACCACTAACCTGTTCTCTTTATCCATGTGCTTGCTTATCTTCCACATATGAGTGAAATCATATGGTGTTTGTCTTTCTCTGACTTATTTCACTTGGCATAATACCCTCAAGGTCCATCTATGTTGCCACAAATAGCAGGATTTTGCCTCTTTTACGGCTGAGTAGTATTCCATTGTATGTATATATATACCACATCTTTATCCATTCATCTGTTGATGGGCACTCGGGTTGCCTCCACGTCTTGGCTATTGTGAATAATACTGCAATGAACATAAGGGTCCATAAATCTCTTTGTTGATTTCATGTTCTTTGGATAAATACTCAGTAGTGGGATAGATGGATTGTATGGTATTTCTATTTTTAATTTTTTTGAGAAATCTCCATACTGTTTTCCATAGTGCCTGCACCTGTTTGCATTCCTACCAGCAGTGTATGAGGGTTCCCTTTTCTCCACAACCTCTCCAACATTTGTTATTTCTTGTCTTGTTAATTATAGCCATTCTGATGGGTGTAAGGTGCTATCTCATTGTAGTTTTGATCTGCATTTCCCTAATAATTTGTTTAAATGTTTTCTTCATTGACATATCTAGTGCCTAGAATAATGGCAGGCCCATAGTAGCGACTCAATAAATATCTACTGAATGACCGAAGGAATCTCATCTCGTACCAGCTAAATAAATAGTCCAGCAGTTCCCTGACATGCTGGACAGTGTTTTACCTTCGGGGAGAGGAAGAGGAGGCAGTCAGGAGCACTGTCTCCTGCTTCCACTCTTTCTTGCTCTCTCTCGCCTTTCGTCCCTTCTCATTCAGACCAGAATCTTGAAAAACGAATCCTCAGCAAGCCGAACAACTACTACTCGGTATGGCTACAGCCTGCACGTACAGGCTTTAGTGAGAGTGGGACTGCTGCTAATTGTGACCTTGGAGGATTCTGATCACAAACTATAGACGGCTCTGTGAGGTCTTCTGAAGTCTGGCCAATATCTGGGCCCTTAAGCCTTAGAAATAGGACAAGGGGTCATCTAAAATTAGGTCTTCTATGCAGTTAACATCTTTATTCTGTAGGCTCATGTTAATTCAAAATAGACTTCTCTCCGCAGCAGAATTCTTGGCATGTTTTGTTAATAATATAAAAAGAACCACCATTTTACTTACTGCTCGCTACTCGCAAGGCATTGTGCTAAGCACTTTGCATATACACATATATTTCACTGACTCTTCAAAACTATCACTTTTTTTTTTTTTTTTTGCCTTTTTGCAGTGAGCAGTATTGATTCATTCTTTCATTCATCCAACATTCTTGAGCCCTTGGGCTGAGTTAGGGTCTAGGACTGCCAAAACACACAGTTCCTAAGCGCCAGGAACTCACAGCTCAGTGAGCAGACTTTTAAAGAAATAGTTACCATGCAGCGTGATGACTGCATTTACAAAAACACATCCAAAACACAGTCTAGAAAAGAGCATGACTGACTCTGAGGGGCAGGGGAGACAAGTTGTGGCGTCAGGGGAATCCAGGAAGAGGCTTTTAAATAGGACGTGACCCCTGAACGCACTCTTGAAGTCCTCTCTCTCCTCCAGCTTGATCTGGTTACTCCACCCTTCCTCTGGTCTCTCCTTCTCAGCGAGCCTGTCTTCCTTCTTGCTTTATTCACCAATGGTTTCTTGCCAATGGCTTCCTCCCTTAACTACAATTTTTTAACATTAACTTTTTAACAACTTTATTGAGGAATGATTCACATATTATAAAACTGACCCATGTCAAGTGTATAATTCAATGAATTTTAGTAAACGTACTGAGTCAAAACCATCATGTAAAGTACCAGTATTAACCCCACTGAACAGGAGGAATCTGGGGCTCAGGGAAATGAAGTGTCATATCCACACACCTCCAAATAGTAACTGGCCGAGCTGGAATTCGGATTAGTGTAATGGCTCACGAAAGCGACTTCAAGTGTTCAACAGGGGAAGACGCCCACGGAGTTCTTCAGTGTGAGGGCACCTTCTTTATTCCCTTGAATCTAAGGACTAAGTATGTTATGAAACTGCAAAGTGTTGTTTGCAGAGGGTTTAGGCTGGGAAAGAAGGCTGGATTGAAATGTTGTTTGAAATGTGAGCAAAATACTTTAAGAGTTGAACCAATACACACAACCAGCCAAACAAAAACCCAACGTCAAACACACACACACACAAAGAGTTGAACCAACAATCAGTGTGTGTGATAAAGCCACAAATTAAAAAATGTATTTGCAATGTTAATAATAAACCACTCTGGTTACTTTTATTCTAAACCTTTATGCTTATTATTTGGCTTTCCAGGGTATTTACAAACATTAATTTCCCACTGGAAGATATTTTCTTCTTCCTCCCCCCAGGCAAGCTCTGACATGGAATAGTCTAACAGGCAGTTCAAAGGACCAAGGCTCCCCACTTTTTCCAGGCTAAATTACGGGGTTTGAAACATTCTGACAACTGAATTAGCTGACTGGTACAACAACAGCAAACGCTTTATAATTTGTGTTCCCTTCAGAGATGGCTGAAATTAGGCTGCTGATAATGGACGAGAAGTGCCTGGACTACTGATAGACCACGCTCCCACATTCAGCAGAAGGGAGGACGGGGGCTCCCGCCGTTTCAACTTGAGTTACACGTCACATGCTGCATGCTCAATTTTTGAATAATAATGCTGGGAAAATGGCAATAGTGCTTGAGATATTTGTTGACAGGGTAAAGCTACCCATTCCTCAAAAAAAAAGGAAGGCTCAAACACAGCCCATGTAGAAGGCCTTGCCAGATTAATATGCTCGGCTGTCTCTCTTTATGCACCCATCATTCTAATAACGGAACTGAATGTGCAGAAGCCCCTCTCTGCCCCTACTCCTGCATTAGGACACCACAAGAATAGTCTCAATTCAATACTGGGACGTGCAGGCAGAGGTAACTAGACTGTGGTATGCTTTTTAGGTCAATATTAAAGAAAATATATCTGAGATTACTCTAAATTCAATATTTTATTTCATATTCAGCAAACGAAGGCTAGATCAGAATCAGTTTTCAGGAAGCAACCTAACACGTCCCCTAAAGCAGGGATCGACAAACTTTTCCTTTGAAGGCCCAGAGAGTAAATATTTTAGGCTGCATGAGTCACATGGACTCTTGACACAACTACTTAACTCTGCCATTGAAACGTGAAAGCAGCCATAGACAATACATAAAATGAATAAGTATGATTGTGTCCCAATAAAACTTTATAGACACTGAAATCTGAACTTCATATAATTTTCACGTATCACATATTTTTATGATTTTTTCCAGTCATTTAAAAATGTTGAATCCATTCTCAACTTGTGGACCATAAAAAAATCAGGTTGCTGAATTTGGCCCATGGACCATAATTTGCCTACAGCATTAGAGATTCCCTGTGTTCCAGGTATGTCTGCAATTTGTTTTCCAGTATGTGAACCAGACTTTTCTACCACAGCCCATCCTCAAACTCAGTGGGTCAGGCAGAACTATAAGAGCAGAAAACCAGAAACCCACCCCAAACCCACCAAGATGTTTCAGTCCCCTGCCTGCCTCAGTTACTGGCCCCCCCCCCACACACCCCTACCTACCTTTATTTGATGTTCACGGTGCCCGTTCCTAATTACAAGGGATCTTGTTCCTATTCTTTGGGATCCTGGTAAGTTACATTAACTAGACACTTAGAACTACGCATTGAAATAAAAATAAAGCAACTGGCATTCAGCAGAAGGTTACAGAAATTAGAAGTGAGGGTATGGACATTGCTTTCTTTGCAGAAGTGGATACATTTGTTTTCTTTCTTTATCTTCAGATAATTTCTCATTACAAGCTATAAAATGAAATTACTTTAGAATGTTACAAGGTGTGTATTCTACAAATTTATTAAAGTTCCATTTGAATAGGGTTTTTTTAGTGCCTATGTAGCGAAAAGTGGTTTACTAGGATGCAGAGGGTCTTTCTGAACTACGGACCAGCGCAAGAATTGTCCAGGCGCACCACAGTCATTAGCTGGTCGGAGGCATGGATACTCTGTGAAGTGAGAACCAAGATCAGATTAGAGCTCACCAGTGCTCGGAAATTTGGTGCTTGAATAACGGTGCAGTGGAGGCAACATTATACTGTGGCATCTGAACTATCTAACACATAGACTTGCGACCTTGGACCACTCTAAGCCTCATTTTCCTCATCTGTGAAATGGGGATGAAACAGTTTACGTTAAGGTGCTTTTTGTAAACTCTGAAGTGCTGTCCACATGAAAGCCATTACTGTTACTTCCTAAGTCTGAGTGCAGTCTCTTGTTCACGGTTCACAAACATTACTTGTGGGAGTAGGTGAGGTGGGGGGAGGCTTTGGGAAAATACAGATTCCCAGTCTCACTCAGACTTACTGAACCCGAATTTCTGTGAGAGGACCTAGAAATCTATATTTTTAACAGGTTCCCTAGGTAATTACAATGTGTCTGGAAAGCTCCATTTTGTTCATAAGCCTCAGTTGATGGATTTTCAAGAACCAAATATTTTCTTCTTAATCCTAGCTTGGACTTTCCCCCTAAAAGTTCATGTCATTTGTCTTCATAGACAGTGAGGGAATCAGAAGAGACAGAGTCAAGAAGAACAAGAATTATCTCCACTTGACCTTCTTGGGAATGTCTGTTCCAGCAAGTGGAAATAAAGAGAGAACTGGCGTGTTGATGTCCACCCCAGCGTATGAACCCCAATTGTGTTTCTCCTCCTCCAGCTCTCCCTCTGTGGCCCCGAGATTTACAGCATTGTCTTCACTTTCTTCTGTACATTGAAACACGTTTGCGAAAGAGCGAGCGTGCGATTCAGCACACCATGAGTGCACAACAGATTGACAATATCCTTTCCAGTTTTGCTACTCAAAACTCATCATTGAAAAAGTTTTTTCATGTTATTTCTGGAAATAACACAATTGTAGTGTTGGCACACACAGATCACAAACACAAAAAGAATCTCAGTCGTACTAAAAAGATAAATTGATTCTGAATTTCTCACATTTTCTGCACTGCCACTAATTTACATATGAGTAATTGTAGATTTCAAATGAGTGAAAGCATCCACCTCCACATTGGCAGCCCAGATTGTTTTCAACAGAACTCAGTAGTATGTACACACACACAAATGCTCTCTTATAGTACTGTGCACCTTCCTAATGTTTGGGAGCCATACAAAGTGTTCCCCTGTTTGCAAAATTCCTTCCACAAATATTAAGTATTTGCTATTTTCCACACACTGCGTTAGAAGTTTACATAAGACATAGTCCCACAGTCCTGACCTCAGAAGTTCACAGGCTTGGTAGGAAGATGGTCATGAATATCTCACTGGAGAAAATCTTAGCTTTCATGTTAATTATATTAATGAAATCATATTTCCAAATTATACTCATTATAAAAATAGAGAATATTTTCCCATGGAAAAATATGAAATCAACGTATCTACTCTGTGTGTAGCCTGATCCTTCACTCCATAATTTATTATTTATTATAATTTATTATTATCCTTTATTATCTATTCCACATTTTATTAACTTGATGGAGATACTGCTTTGAAAGTAAGTAAATGCTTAAATATTTGAGGGATTAAAAGGGGTACGTCTTCTACATTTAGTAATGTTAGTTAGATATGTTCATATGTATTGTTCAGCATCACTTCTAGCTTCAACTTTCTTCAGAAGATGACTGGACGCTGAGTCTCCACCCTATGGCTCCAAATCTCCAGAGATAAATTTCCAGCAAAGTCTTGAATACCTCTACCTTTCTTCTTCCAAATGTTCCTCAAACTCAGTAAGTCAAAAATGGAACTTATTTTTTCCTCTCCAACTTGAGCTTATTTCAGGGAGCCCTGCTGCCATTCTCCCAGATGCTGAGGCTTCCATTTTTGATGTCATCTCTGACCCTCTCTCTCTCAGTCCTCATCAGGAGCTAAATACTGTGGGGAATCTTGGTCTTCTTTCTCTCCCACTCACTGTCACTCTCCTACTTTTAGTTCTTTGTTTCTCAAACCAGGGTCCAAAGACTCTCAAGGGGCTCCATGCAAATATTCTTGGGGATTTGAGAGTTCTGCATCATAAGTTTTACAATTTCTATCTTCATGTCCAGGACAATCTAACAAAATTAACAGGTACATGTTGGGGTCATCAAGATTTGTAACTGAGTTCTGCCACTCATTTTAACATCCATGTTTGTGTGTTGGCTCTAAGTTTGGCAAGTCCTCTTCTGGGCTCTCATGGTGCCCAGCTTGGTCTAGAACTCCTTGCACTTACAACTGTGTGAGTCTGGCTTTCCCAGTGGACTATGAGACCTTGGAGGACAGGGACTGTGTCTGGCTTATTTTTGTGTTCCGAGAACCTAGCATTGGGGCTGACACATAGTAGGAACTTACAGTTGTGGTCATTGTGTATATATTGTCTTGGAGTCTTCTTTTTCCTCTCACACACATTCCCATGTATGGCTATAGTTATTTTAATATTTATGTAGCATTTGGTCATATTGATAGATGACATTCGGCTAACATCTCTTATTTTTAGACGTTAGGATTATTTTCATTTGTTGGCTATTTGAGTAGTACAGTTAAAAACATCTTTGAACAAAGTTATTTTTCTCTCATCTAGATTGTTTTCTTGAGAATCCTTTAATAGAAATACTAGGTCAAAAGGCACAAGCAGTTTTATTTCTCTTGTAATATGATTCTAGGTTGTTTTTTGTTTGTCTTTAAATGAGACCAGACTGAATTGTAATGTATAACTTCTTTTTAGATATGTTTATTTCCTTTTCAATTAAATTCTCTTTGATTTGGAATCAAACTACAAAGAACACACGATGATTATTATCCTTCTGCCACTGCACCATCATTGCTTACCTGGACCTTCCTCCCTTCCTCCAGTCTTTACACCTTCAGCCACACCTTCAGAAGTGCACAGTACTTCAGCCTGACTAACGTCTCAACAGGCAAATCTATCATTTAATCCAATCATGCTTCAAACACAGCAGAGGCTTTCCATCGCCTGCCAGATGAAGTCCAGCTACATTGTCAGGGGCATATGAGCCCTTCAGGACACGGGTTCTGTTTCCCTTTCTAGTTTTATCTTTGGCTGCTGCCCAGATGCACTCTCCGCGCACCCTGAAGGCACTATTTTCAGTTGGGAATGTACATGATGTTCCCTCCATCTGAAATGAACTCCCCAGCCCCTTGCCTGCCTGGCATGGCCCTACTCATTCTTCAAGACTCAGCTCCAAGTCCTAAGTGCTGCCCTACTTCCAACCTTATTACCTGCCCTGCCCCTATTCTTCCAGATTTCTTCCATCCTTCATTAACCATTGTCACCTATATTGAAGCTCTTTGTTAATTTTCTCATCTTCTCACTTAGACTGTGAGCTCATTAAGAAGGAATTTTGTCAGTAATTTTTGTAACCCAGTTTTTAATACAGTAATGAGAGCATAGCTGATCCTCAACAAACATTTCTGAATGAACAGAATTGTTATTTTGGCTTACTCATTTATAAGTAGACTACTTACAGGTAAGTCTACTTATTTGTAAATTGAGAATCCATTTATGGTAAACATGGTAATTCTCAATCATCCAGAATATTAATGTGTTAAAACTCTCCCTCTTTCCCCAACTATTTGGTATTTTTAATGAGCAGCAGTTGTAATTTTGTTTATTAACTAAGCTGTAAACCCTAGACTGCAAGCTACACAGGAAACATCTAGTTCACCATCATATCCCCGGTGCTTAGTACTCATACCTGACACCCAGCCAGCACTCAATAACTATTCGCTGAATGAGCGAATAGATGAATGAATGAAATTTTGAGAAAAGGCACTAAACCTGTGGCATGTCACAAACCTGGACAGCTGGGAATTTACTGCATTTATGTATACATGTCTCCCCTATTTTATTCATTGTTGAGGTGTCCATTAACTCACTGCTTTTCTAGGTAACCTCTATGGCGTCCTCTACCTCTACCAGTACATGACTCCGAGGGCCTGTTTGAACCATGCCATCTCCAGCTCATCTCTTTAATAGGAGATGCCTTGTAAATGTCAACTACAAGCCAGGAAGCCAACACCTTGGTGTAGTAGGCAAGACCGTCCCTTTGCCCCCGCAACAAGAAGGCAAGCAGTCTGTAGTGCTGGCCTCTTCATTTATCTCCCAGCATCAAATCTAAATCAACTAACATCCTGTTGTTCTGGGGGATAAATAACTAAATCACATCTCACGACTGAGCTGATTTACAGACACACGATGTTATCCAGAGCCTACTGCCAAAACCTGAAGCTGTCCTTTTGAGGGAAGCATGAAGTATCGGCACAGAGAGATCACATCCCCTTCCCCTGTGTCGAAGCTCCTTGGGCTGTGTGTCTCATTTCTTGGTATCCTGGTGACAGTGTGTGTGTTTGACCACAGCCTATTACAAAGAACAAACATTTCCAGCTACTACGTAGTTTCTCTCTTGGATTACCAGTCCTATTAAAAAGCTTTATAAGGGAATAAAAAACTAAGGTAGTAATTAATGGAGTGGAGGGAACAACATGGTGTGGCAAGGGAAAAGAATTATCTTCAGCTGTGTATCGGAAAGATGAGAGGCAGAGGAAGATTAAAAAAAAAAAAAGAAAAGAAACCTGGAATGACAGCAAAAGTCCTGCTATTTGGTTCACTGAAAAAGGTATTATACATTCTCAATGACTCACTCCCAGGCTTATAACTTCTATTAAAGCCCTGTTGTGTGAAAGCTAAAATCTTAATTGAAAATAGAACAGACGGAGCCAATACTGTATTTACGAAAGCTGTTATCAATGCTGACTGCTCTCAAATGCATTCTTTTTATGAGGCTGGAAGGACCACAGGAGGCTCTGCAGTCCTGAGCATCGCTTAGCTTTAGCTGCAGGGCCAGCTGGAAATAGTGCCCAGCAGGCACAGACCAGGGTCTGGGTGTCTAAGTGTCAATGTATTATCTTTACACCTTTTTTATATAGTAAATATTTCTTTTTTTTTTTTTGAGGAAGATTGGCCCTGCGCTAACATCTGTTGCCAATCTTCCTCTTTTTTCTTCTCCACAAAGCCCCAGTACATAGTTGTATATCACAGTTGTAGGGCTGTAGCTCTTCTATGTGGGATGCCTCCTCAGTATGGCTTGACGAGCGGTGAGTGCGTCAGTGCCCAGGATCCAAACCAGAGAACCCCGGGCTGCTGAAATGGAACGCACGTACTTAACCGCTACACCACCGGGCCAGCCCCTAAATATTTCCTTTTTACAAAAAGTGTAAGTCACAGAGTGCTAGAGGTTCTCTAAGACATATACCTAAGGGTGAAATAGCTAGGGTGTAGATCATGCATATTGTCAATTCTACTAGATACTGCAGATTCCAGTGTCTCACCATGGATGTACTGAATCAGCAGCTTAGGTGTTGCCCACAAATCTGCATTTTCAACAAGCTCTCCAAGTGCTTCTTATGTACAACAGACTTTGTGAACCACTGTTTATAAATACATTCTCTGGGTGGTGCTCTATAACTCCAATGGCTTCAATTACTATTACCTATATGCCAATAACTCATAAATTTATATCTTTAAATAAAACTTTCTTCTAAGCTACAGACCTCAATAGCCATCTGCTATGGATCTCTCTACTCGAATGGCTCACAGGTGCCTCAAATTCAAAGTGCACAAAACAGAACCAATCGTGCCAAGTCCCACCCCTTGGATTTTTCTGCAGAGTTCTGTGTCTCAGTTCATGGCACCACTATACACCCAGTTTCATCAAGCCAGAAACCTGAGAGTCTGTCATTCTTAACTCCTCTCCTCCCTTATCCTCCACTTCCTATCATTCACTAAGTCCTACTGATTCTACTACTAAAATATCTCTTGAATAGAATACATCTCTCCATTCCCTTTACCATCTCCCTAGTCCAGGTCATGTGGATTACTGTAATAGCCTCCTCACCAGTCTTCCTACCTCCAGTCCATTCTCTACCTCGTGGCCAAAGCAACCTTCTGAAACAAATACTTGATTTTCAAAAATCCTCTTAGAACCTCTCGATACGACTTACACAGTCTTTCACGACCTGGCCTCTCCCTACCTTTCCAACCCTCAACTCTTGCCACTACCCCTTGACTCTACCCATTTAGCTACTCTGAATGCATCTCATGTCCTTACACGTGCCATTCCTCTCTCCTCTTTTGCATAGGCTGTTCATTCCACCTGGAATGCAATCCTCCTCCTCTTTCCCTGGCTGCCCTTGCTGACCCTTCAAGTCCAAGCTAAACAGTCATCCTGTCTGGAAGGCTTTTATGAACCCCCAGACTAGGTGAGGAACTCCCATTACAATCCCCTAGCAACTTCTTTTGCAACAGCATACCACAATTCGCAGAACTGCTTAACTATCTTCTCAGATAGACTACAAACTCTATGAGGAGACCCAGGCCATGCAGGCTTGCTGCCTCACAATGGATTCCCAGCACATAGTAGGAGGTTCGTTTTAAATATTTGTTTGATGAGTGTTACCATGTTACACTTAGTCTCCATGCAAACAAAGCTTATGAAACAGCCTCAGCTGTTTCTTTCAACTTGAAGATATGCACAATTCTAAATTCAGAAAGTCATATATTATCTGCAGTGTTTATGTTTTATTCTCCTGTTGCTTTGGCAAACATCGTCTGCCACCAGAGAAGCAGTCCATCAAAAGGAGCAAGGGATGGCAAGACTCAGAACGAGCCAATTTGTCAAAGCTTGAAAAAAAAAAGCCCCATGTATTTTAACAGTGTCACACCTCAACTACAAGGGAGGCACAATGCCTAAAATCTCATTAGGATTACAGTGATTGAAGTGGAAAGGCTTCTGGCAAAAGGCTTGAAAGTTGATATTTTTTGGGGCTGGGATTTTCCATCTAAGGCACAGCTGGGTATAATCAGCTGCTGCCAAGGATGGAGGCTGCATGCGAGTTCACCAGCAGTTTACCTAGAGCACAAGCTCTCCATTTTAAATCCCCAACATTCCATCCTCTTTTTTTTTCTTAGCATAAACGTTAAGAACACAGACTCTGGTGCCAGAATGTTTGCTTTAAAACCCCTGCTACATCACTTCTTAGCTAAGGTATGCTGGGCAAATTACTTAGCCATTCAGTGTCAAGCTTCCTCAGTTGAACATGGGACTACAACAGCACTTATTTCACAGGTTTGTTGTGAGGATTAAATGAGCTAATTACATGTAACGCACTTAGAGGAATGGCTCAAGAAACACTAGACATATTCAGGCGCATAGGAAAAGGTTTGGAGGAGGTTTGTGAAACAGAGCGGAGAAGACAGAAGCAAAAGTAATCTGCTATGTAATAACAATCGAGCACTTTGAACAGATTATCATTCGGACCTCAGAAAAACCGTTTAATGCAGGTTAACCAATCCAAGTCACAGAGCGAGCAAATAGCTGAGCTGGATCTGAATCCAGGCAATCTGTCTCCAGAGACCAAGTCCTGAGCCATCAAGAAATAATGCCTCCTACCTTCACATCTGCCCCTTGGGGAACGGAATTGCTGAGTTGTAAAGGAGGAAGTGAAGCAAAAAGATGTAAGGAATAGAAAGGAAGAAAGAATAAACAGAATAAGGCCAGACTCAAATATTTTCTCAATTTCAAAGAGATAAAGTTTCACTTTATTGTCCCTTCACAGACATAACAGAGCCCACTACCTTTGTGGACACGTTACTTTGAATTCAGTAGACCTGGAAATCAAAATCACTGTTAAATACTTCAACAGATTGACAGATCCTTCTCAACCTAATAAGATCCAAATGTGAAATGGAAATGAGGGATATGAAATGCAAGGGAGGGCAGGAGAGCAGTTGGGGGGCGGAGGGAGCAGGGAGCACTAATGACACAGAAATCATACCTCTGTCTAGAGTGGCCAGACCAGCTAATGTGCTCTAGAGTCAGATAGATAAAGGATTCAAATTCTTGTGACATCAGAAAAACAACTTAACATCTCTGGGCATCACTTTTTTCATCTGTGAAATGGGAACAAGAACATCCCCCTTTCCAAGGATAAATCATTTTGATACAGTATGAGGAGACAGGCACACTCACACATTGCTGGAGGAGGTGTAAAGTGAGGGCAATCTGGTAATCTCTCTCTCTCTCTTTTTTAAATTTAACAAACCTATAGCACTCACAACGTGCCAGGCACTATACTAGTCACTTTACAAATATTAACTTATTCAATTTTTGCGCTAGAGTGTCTACAAAAATGGCAGCAATGATTCCCCTCACTGTATCCTGGTCCTTGGAGAGTCTCCTCTCACAGTCTCTGAGCCCGGCCATGACACTTGCTTTGGTCAGTGGGACAACGGCAAATGTGACACAAGCAGAGATCTGAAAAACGCTTGTGTCGGGGTCTGTCGTCTCTCGCTGCTCTCTGGAATCCTGAGACCACCATGTGAAGAAACCTGAGGTAAGTGACAGGAGCACAAGAGACCACATGCCATCCCAAACGAGGTCCCGCAGACCAACACAGTTGTCAACTAGCAGACACGTGAGTGAGGCCAGCCTCGATCCTCCAGCTACCATCTGACCCACCAGGTGACCAGAGACGCACGTGAGAACCCAGCGGAGTTCAGCTGGGCTGGCCCAGACAGGAAGAGCCACAAATCAGGCAACTGAGGTAAAGAGAGGTTAAGTGACTTGCACAGCTTGTAAACGGCAGAGCGAAGATTCAACCCCAGGCAATCCGGCTCCCAGTCTGTGCCACACTCGGAGAGATATATGTATCTCCCCTATACTGTGCTGCTGCACCTAACAAAAGTAAAGATGTTCCTATCAGTTGATCCAGAAATCTACCATACGGATATACTTGCACACATGTAAAATCACGTATGTTAAGATTATTCACTGTAGCACTCCTGATAACAGCAAAAGACTAGAAACAATCAACTCTAGTACATCCATAGAAGGGTCTCCCATATGCAGCCATGAAAAAAACCAGGTACATCCACAAATACTGATCTTGTGTACAAGGGAAAAAAGCAAAGTGAAATCATATGCTACATTTACGTATGTGTGTGAAAAACGGGAAAAAGTATGAATGTATAACTGCTTATACATACATAGGTTATTTCTGGAAGGACACAAGAAAAAGGTTCAACATTACTTCTGGGGAAAGGGAACAGCTGGCTGGGCAACAGAATAGGAGGAATAATTTTCACTGTAAACTTTCTCATATCTTTTAAATTGATTGTGTAAATGTATCACCTATTAATTTTAACTTAAAAGGCTGTTATGATCATGAAAGGAGACAACAGATGCTTGGCACAGAGAATGCAATCAATAAACAGTAGCTACCATTATAATTATCTTTCCACAACTGATTTCTAACTCTTTCTTTTAGGTAATCAATCCTGAAACTCCTGGCTCTGCATAGGAAAGAGCTCATTTTGGATGCAAAAATAAAGAACAAAACATTTAACTGGCTGTGTGAAGAGCTGAGAGAGGAATCCAGCACGTGGCTTCCCTGGTGGTTCACAGCACCAGGCAGACTGGGAACGCACCATTTCAGCCTCTTGTCAGAGAAAGCCAACTACTGGGCATCTGGACTCCTGCTTTCTACACTCCCTCTGCACCTTCTCTTTCATTCAGGAACACCAAAGGAAAGTCATTACTTTCTATTCTCATAGTGTGTCTGCCCGTCCTCTGCAGTTACTGATCCACAACAGTTGAAAGGCTGCCACATGCATCTGCCAAACTGCCAAATTACCTGCTTCTCCAGAAGCAGAAATGGTCTGGGGCAGGAGCGGGCGGTGTGCAGGCAGCAGAACATAATGGCAAGAGCCAGGGCTCCAGAGTCAGGCAAACCCAGGTTCAAGTCCCAGCTCCAACACTTAGCTGAGTGGCCTAGAGCAACAGATTCAACCTTTCTGAGCCCGTTATCACATCTGTAAAATGGTGACAACAGTTATTATTTCACAGGATTCTTGATAACACATGTACCACAGGACCAGGTACACAGCAAATGTTCACTAAGTGTTAGCGATTTTCACATTATCACTGGGGGCATTCCAACTGAGACCCAACCACCTCTTTTCTCCATCTCTCTCTCTCTCAATCTCTCTCACGCGCACGCACACTCACTCACACACAGACACCCCAATGATTAGCAACCTTAGGTGTACGTGAGAGGATTCCCACCTCTCCCTTCCTCCCACAGCAGCAAGTTCAGTTGACTCTACCTCCAAAATACACCCCCTGTCTCTCCACCCCTCTCCATCACCCCTGCATACAAAGGTGGTCTCCCTTTACCCTACCATCCCCAATCCATAATCCATTCTACACACAATAGCCAAGTTGATCGTCAAAAAAGTAAACCAGATCACATCATTCTATTCCTCTGCTTAAGATTCTCTAAACAATATCCCTTTGCATTTAGGCTAAAATCCAAATTTCGTACCATGGCCAACAAGGCCCCACAGAACTTGGCCCCTACCTCTCTCTCCAACCTCGCTTCATTCTACTCTCCCCACCGCGTACACACTCCGTTCTGCTTCAGCCTCGGGGTCTTCTTTCTGTTTCTCATACAGGCCAAGCTCTTCCTGTCTTAGGGCCTTTGCACTTGATGTTCCTCAGTCTGGGACACTTTCCCGGAACTTTCACAGAGCTGACTTCTTTTCATCGTGTAATTCACAGTTCAGATGTCAACTCCTTAGAACTGTCTTCCCTGACCATGCAAACTGAAATGGCTTCACTCCCCAATTCGCTCCCCATTTCGTTATCCTGCTTTATTTTCTTCATAGCACTCAACACTATCTAAAATATTTGTATATTTGTTTACTTCTTTATTGTCTAATTTCTCAACTTGAATGTAGCCTCCAAGAGAACAGGCTCTTGGCTGTCATCTCCCCACTGTACTCCTAGAGCTTAGAAAAGTGCCGACACAGAGTAGGTGCTTAGTACGTATACCTTATGGTGGTGGTGCTGGGTGTTTAAAATGCAAATTGCTGAGCTCCAGTCCCAGAGACTCAGATTTAATAGGTCTGAAGTAGAACTTAGGAATCTGCATTTCTATCAAGCATCCATCTCTTTCATCCTAGAGCAGGTAGTATGCAAATCACATTTTAAGATACTCTGGTCAATGCCCTCCATCTCCAAATCTTGATTCTCCCTCTAACACATCTTACTTAGGCCTACAGATCTCATGCCAACTGCTTTCCTTAATTACCCCAGTGGCACTGAGCATAAAACAAGGTTGCTGACCCCTGAACTTGGAGTTCAAACAAATAACCCTGCCAGTTTCCATTTCTTCTGCTCCACCAATGCCAGGCATGCCAAACTAGCTGGCCAGCCTGGCTGGAATCCTGTTCTCCCCAGAAACACCTGAGCAGGTTTGGACTCACTCCAAAAGGGAAGCCAGGTAAATTTCCATCTCAGCTCACTATCAGACCTTCCAGAGGCAGCTGGGGCCAATTCATACTTGCTCTACATCCCCTCCAAACACCCCTACCTCCCACACACAGAAGACTTAATTCTGCAAATTTGCATGCGCAAAACGACAGGCCAGAGCTCCCCCTTGAAGCAACCGAGCAGCTAAGAGGAAGAGATCTTTGAAAACCATCAGGTGACCAAAGTAATAGGCACATACACATCTTAGTGACAAGGCAACCCCAAACTCCAACCCAGAGGAACTCCCAGGCTCTGGTTATAAAGAGTCTTATTCTGTTTTTCCCATTTCTTCTCAGCCATGTCTCTTCAGAAAACACCCAACACCCCTTCCTAAACTGTCACCAGGGTTGGCCGTAGGAGGTCTGGGAGAATGTCAAGGGCACCTACTTGGATTTCCTTAAGTTTCCTCTACTCCCCTTCCACCCTATAAGTGCCGAGATCCTGCACTTGATTAAAGCAGCCTCCATCCCCAAGGTTAAAATCCAGATGGCACAGTGGGACTGGCGACTTACGAAATCACCAACACTTTCGTGTAAATTAGCTCCCCCCCTACACACACAGGTAAAATCAAACTGCGCAGGGCCTACGTGGTGCTCTCCGAGGCTGACAATAAGCAGCACCAACCTCCCCGGGTGCTCCTTGAGGTGGGCTAAACCCTGCAATTCAGCCTGCAGACTCGAGTTTTTCCTGAGAGCTCTGGCTGGAGGCGGAGGGTGCGCGCAGAGGCCCCTCACACCTGCTGTTTCGGCAGCAAGCCGGCCGAGGGCGCCACCCGGCGCACGTGCTGGGAGCCCGCCTCGGGGACTCGGCGCCTCGGGCCGAGGGAGCAGCTCCAGCTCACACTCCGTCGCGCCTTCCCAACGCCGCGCGCGAGGGCGCTTCTGGAGGCGAGGGGTGAGGAACACCTCCCCGAAACACACACACTCATACCCTCCGCCTGTCACCCACCCTCCGTGGGGTGCGCACCGAGGGAGCCCAACCGACGCCCGGCGGCAAAGTTACGAGGCTCCAGGAAGGAGCTAGGCGCCGGGCAGCCGAACGCCCCGGGAAAGGAGCAGAGCGCGCGTGCGGGGCGCCGGGGAAGGGGCTTCCCTAAAGCTGGGGGCGGGGGCGCCGGGAAGAGCCCACCCCGGCCCCCGGGAGGCGCAGCGCCCGCACACAGCCCCGACGTGTCCGCGCCGCCGCAGGGCGCGCGGGGCCTGGTGCCCTCTGGGGGCGGAGACCCCACAGCTCCCCTGCCCCTCCATCGTGCGAGGGCGCCCCTCCCCGAGCCCAGGCTACTGCCCCGCAAGACCCCGCCTCGCCCTCAGCCCTTCCCGCCCGGCTCCCCCGCGAGGCTCTGCCCCGGCGGCGGCGGCGGGGCGTAGGGACGCGCTCTCACGCTCGCCGGCACCCTCGCGCCTCCGGGGCGACAGCGCACTCACCCTCCGCATGGTGCCGGACCGTCCGGGCCGGGGTCGGTGACGCGGGCGCGAGCGCTCGGCGGGCAGGGCAGGGCGGGCGGCGGCGCACGGCCGGCGGGGAGCTGCGCGCTGCCCCCACCCGCACACGCGTGCGCCACGACCGGCGAACCGGAGGGCGAGCAGGCGGTGGCCTCCGCGGGGGCGGGGCGGGACGGGCGGGGGCGCGCCGGCCACGGGGTCCCCGGGCCCGCCCCCGGCGTGCAGAACTCGGGGAGCGCCGGGCGTCCCCACCCTCCTGGGACGCTTCGCCCCCTCTCCTCCTTTCGAGTTCCCGCCCGACCCGGAGAGGGGCTGGTCCCCAGTGCCTGCCCCGCGGCCCCCGCAGCTCGAGGCTGGAGAAGGTTGGAGTTTGGGGCCGACCCTGCAGGTAACCAAGTTTGAGGAGCAGGAGGGGATTGGTGGAGAACTGAGGTGGGAGTTCTCACCACCTTGAAAGTACTTCTCTTCTCCCCGTTGGATGGGAGGATGACCCATTAGTGTCCCTTCCTGCTCTGTAGATTCTGTGATTGTCTCTTGAAAATCCTGAGCATTCAAATCCTTTTGGGGGGAGTGGTGGGGGTGAGAGTTAAGAGTGGGAAACAGCAGATCAACCCAGGGCTGGCGGAAAGACAACCTCGTGGAACAAACAGGGTCTAGTTTTATCCAGACGAAGGAGCTCAGCAGGGGAGGGGTCTGCATTCCCATTGCTACAGAACCCACAGGTCTTCCCGGCAAACCCCTGCGTGCAAAGCTTCCTCTTCACAAACGGCCTCCCTACCCGCACTCCAACTTCTCCAAACAGCAGGGAAAGCCCAGCCCCAAATGCTATTGCTTCTGGGGAAAAAAGGAGGGAGGGGGTATATATTCCTCTCGATCATGAAAACACTGCACACCCCTGAGCCAGCGGAATGCAGGGTCCAAACCCTCCAGAACAAGAGTAGGATGGAATGATATGTGAGGGTCTTCGGGAAGAAATCTGGCCTTTCTCTATTCGGCTTCTCCTGCTAAGCAAAGTAAATCAAATAGCACAGAATTCAAGGCAGCCTGAATTCAGTGTAGAAAAAAATATCCCTTGTTTACCAAAAGATCCTTTGAAAAGCGTACAAGGACGCTTGCGTTTTCAAACCGGGCTGTGACAGGTAAGCGGGCAGACAGCAGTGGGAATGCACAGGATGCTGCTGGGTAAACACTTCTGAGGAATGTTGCAGCTTTTACATTGCCTAGCTGCCAAGTATCCTGGCAGATCACCACTGTCAAAGAAATACCGTTATAATTTTCCAACATTGATAGAGTGTCAGCAGCACCATAGAGACCAAATATTAAACAGACTAAGTACCTATATGATCTAATGAATAAAAACATTTTGTCTGACTTTCTCTTTGGTGTCTACCAACACAGATAGGAGGGGTGACTGATGTTTTAGGAGAAAAAGTAAAGGAAGGAAATTAATAAACCCTGCTAACCCCCTTTTTACTTTAGTTTATGATCTGTACACAGTGGATTTTTTCCTCCTTTGATATGAATCTCTTCAGGTTGGTCTTTGATGTTTTGCCTTTGGGGAAATAGCAATTTAGTAAGTGTACTTAGTTATGCACGATGGGCTTTACCTATGTTATCACTTTCAATCCACACAACCCTATGAAGTGAGTACTATGATTTTACGGTTTTTCAGAGAGAGATACTAAGGCTCAGAGAGGACAGGTAATTTGTCCAAGGTTACACAGCTTGTGGGTGGCACAGCCAGGATTTGAACGCAGGCAATCTGACTCCAGGGTCCACCCACTTAATCCCCACACTTTATTGCCCTTCTGTGCCCTGATTCATATAAAAGGTACAGCAGTAGAAAGGTGTTACTCAAAGGAAAAACATGAGCTCTTGTCATAGATCAAATTAGACATTTCCGATCTCTAGGCTTTAGCATCCTCATCTGTAAAATGAGAACTTGGGCTAAATAGATATGTTAAGGACCTGTCCAGAAATAAAGTTCTAGTTTTAGAGTATTACCATGTGAGTATTTTGCGCTCAGCATTGTGGGAAATCTTAACCTAGAGGTACAATGTTAGCAACTTCATTGGTTTGTATAATATCTCAGCCCCTTGTTTTCCACTGCTTATGCTGCTATCTACAACACTACTTGCAATATTGTGATTTATAAAAAACATACATATATGGTCATTCAGATGTCCGAAATATATTTCTCGGATATATTTGGTCTACATCCACACTTCCCGGCTTACAGCTCCCAAAACCCTTGGAATTTCCTGAAAGATAAGAGCAATGGGAGCGTCTTCTGTTTTGAAATTTGGTCTCTTGTCCTCAGTTCCTGAAAACACTTCAGGGCCATAAGGGTGAAATGGGTGTCTTGTGAGGTGACTTTTGGACTCCACCCAGGAGTGGGGAGTAGTTGCTGGAGAATCAGCTGTGTGGTCAGAGGACTGGAACTTTCAGTCCCACGCCCTGATTTCGGGGGAGGAGGGGAGAGGTTGAGGTTGAATCAACTGCCAATGGCCAATGACTAGTCAATCATGACTACGTAATGAAGCCTCCATAAAAACCCAAAAGGACAACTGGTCGGCCTTTTTCTCAGAGAGCTTCTGCATTGGGGCACCAGAACACTTCCTCGTGCCCCCTTGCCAGACTCCAAGAGGACAGAAGCTCCTTTATCCAGGACCTCACCCTGTATAGCTCTTCATCCAGCTGTTGATTCATGTCCTTTATTTTTTTTTTTTATTTATTTTTTTCCCCCAAAGCCCCAGTAGACAGTTGTATGTCATAGTTGCACATCCTTCTAGTTGCTGTATGTGGGACACGCCTCAGCATGGCCGGAGAAGCGGTGCGTCGGTGCGCGCCCGGAATCAACCCAGGGGCGCCAGCAGCGGAGCCAACGCACTTAACCGCTAAGCCACGGGTCCGGCGTGATTCATGTCCTTTAATATCCTTTGTAATAAGTTGGTAATCTACTGAGTACAGACGTAGTCTTGAGTTCTGTGAGCCTTTCTAGCAAATTAATCCGACCTGAGGAGGGGGGTCATGGGAACCTCTGATGGTTCCCATGTTTTTTTATAAACCTCGTATAGCCAGTGGGTCAGAAGTACAGGTAACCATTTGGACTTGTGATTGGCATCCTGAGTTGCAGGGGGAAGGGTTGGTGGAATCTCCAGTTTGTAGCCAGTCTGTTAGAAGCACCGGTAACAACTTCAGCTTTCGACTGTCATCTGAAGTGGAGGGCAGTCTTGTGGGTCTGAGCCCTTTACCTGTGGAATCTGATTCTATCTCCAGGTAGATAGTGTCAGAATTGAGTTGAATTCTCAGACACCACTGCTTGTTGTGGTGAAGCCCCCAGACACACTTCGGAATTGGGTCCAGGAACTCTTTGCACTACCTCTTTCTCCTCCTTCTAATTAATGATCTTTGCTTTGTGAATGCAATATCTAATCCAATTAATATTAATTTCTTACTAAACTTGAATAAGACCCCTGGTGTGAGGGAGGCTGTTTCAGTTAAGTAATTATTAGGGTGATCTTCAAGCATTATTTAGCCTGAATAATTTTTAAACTCCCTTCAGAAACCAAGACAATTATTCAACTGTACCAAATAATGACAACACATCAGATGCTAATGGAACACAGTCATACTGCTCATCTGCGGAAATCCCCATGTTTCCAATGCTATCATTTACTGACTTGAGGAACCAATTTAAAAGTGAAACTAGATTGAATGAAATTTTCCTCCTTTTGGGGGGGAGGAGGAGGAGGAGAGTCTTTATTTCTTTCATGTATTTAAAGGATCTTCAAAGTGTTTTAATGATAAGAGTTGTGTCTCTTTCATATTATCACACCTCCATTAGTCTTCTAAACTCAGACATATTATTTGTTTCCTTGAAAACTACCTAATATTTGAGAACATAGTATATTTTGTTTATGTTTTCTCAATTGTGTAACAACATCTCCACCAGTCACAAACAGTGATATTCAGCCTCTTGATCCTCAGGCTGGATTCATAGGTCTCTGACTTAAATATAGCAGGAAATTGACTAGAATCGGGAGGTCAACCTAATTTCTTTAACATAGTCATTTGATATAAAGTTGAGCAAAAATGAACCAGTTTACAATTTCACATAAATAGTAAAAAAGAAATCAATAATTTAGTCTACTTTTTATAGACAAGAAATGTTTCCAATTAGCATAACTTCTTACCAGTCTGTCATCCTCCATTTGGAAATGCATTGGTAATGAAATATTGTTTTTCTTTGAAATGTTCTTAAATTAGAACCCTTCAGAAGGCATCTATTAAATACCTCCTTTGGGGGCATACTTTATTGGTTGAATCAATTCATCTTTCCCTGAAATGGATCAAGAATAATTTCAAGGAAAAAAAATGGTCACAACTACATGTATTGAGCACTTCATATGTCCCAGGCACTGTGACAAGCCATTTTACATGTATTGATCTGTTTCATCCTCACAAATCCCATCAGATAGTTGTTATTATCTCCATGGGATAGATTAGGAAAAAAGATTTATTGAGATTAAACACTTTCCAAAGTTTGTATGGCTAATAAATGGCAGAGATCTAACCCAAATCTGTCTGACTTCAGAGCCTGTGAGATTAACCAATGACAGGTGGATGCGAATGTATCACAGACTCTCCTTTCTCTGGAACTTCTTCAAAGCAGTGGAAATGTGAGCCAAGAATTTTATATCTAGTAAAACTGACTTTCAAGTATTTATACTAGATTAGGATGGAGTTAACCAAGAAAGGGTGCTTGAAGAAGATGAGTCCTTAGCTTAAAAAAAAATACAAGATTTGAATTAAAAGAGTGAAGAATATTCTTGTTAGGCGACGGCATAATGACCAACAACATGGAGGTGTTGACAGTGGAGAGACCAGATCTGCTGGGGATCCTGGGGCACATAACTGGGAGGTAAGCCTTGTGGCCAGTTAATGAGGGGCTGGGGATACCATCAGGATACCATTATACATATTCCCTCCAATTTTATTATTGCATTATCACAGCCACTCAGAAAATATTCATTTATTTTGTGGTAGAAGGTCTGCATGGCTGCTGTGCCATTTCTTTTCTTCTTGCCCTTGTCAAGGCCTATTTGACTTCTCTGAGCCACAATCTGGCAACTGGGCACTCCATTGATCCTTTTTTGTTGTTGTTGTTGGCCTGAAGATGCAGGAGTGGAATGGGGAAAAGCTTACCTGGAGCTGTGTGTAGCCTTTGTCAGAAGAATTTGATTCTGCTCTCTCCTCTGAAGTTCTGTGCCTGGGTTCACTCCCTAATGGATTTTTTTTTACTAATTTTTTTTTTTTTTTGGTGAGGAAGATTGTCACTGGGCTAACATCTGTGCCAGTCTTCCTCTATTTTGTATATGGGATGCCACCACAGCATGGCTTGATGCGCCATGTGTAGGTCCGTGCCAGGGATCCAAACCTGTGAACCCTGGGCCACTGAAGCGGAGCGTGCAAACTTAACCCTATGCCCCAGGGCCAGCCCCCACAATGGAATTTTTTTTTTTTTTTTTGGTGAGTAAGATTAGCCCTGAGCCAACATCTGTTGCCAATCCTCCTCTTTTTGCTGAGGAAGATTGGTCCTGAGCTAACGTCTGTGTCCACTTTCCTCCATTTTATGCGGGATGCCTGCCATAGCATGACTTGATGAGTGGTGCCTAGGTCGCGCCCGGGATCTGAACCTGCGCACCCCAGGCCGCCAAAGCGGAGCGCATGAACTCAACCACTACGCTACCGGGCTGGCCCCTGCAATGGATTTTTTCAAAGACAAAATTCACCCACACTCCTACCCCTAATACTATTTACATATTTATGTATTTCTTCCTAGTCTTTGTCCAAATACATATCTGTTTGCAATCTGTTTACATGGCTATCTCTCCTGCTAGACTCTGAGCTCCTTTAAAGAAGGGACTGTCTTAATAATTCTTACATTTCCAAGGCCTATCACAAAATAGGTACTCAATACGTGTTCAATAAATGAATGATGTTAAAACTATATTGCAGTCTTCTATTTTTCCTCAACAAATGGTTTTCTATATTTTTGCATGGCCTTAATAATAACCTTTATTGGCTGCTTAATATACACATCTCATTAATATATTATCATTTAATTATCCCCTCATGTTGCCATTTGAGTTGTTTCTATTCTTTCGAAATTCCTTGTGAGTTAATAAGTAGGGACATGACTTGATATAAAGGAAGATTTGAAGGAGGATAATGTGAACGTGGTTAATCAAATGTCCAGAGGTAGGGAAACCAGTTAGGAGACAGACCTCAGTCACACCAAATGGAGCTAATGAGGTGACTAAGGCCAGGACTAGGATGGTGGTTATGGAAATGGAAAGGGAGAAACATCTTCTATACCCACTGCTAAAGATGGAAAGATGTAATCATGGATTTATCGCATTTGGGGTTAAATGTATGACAGATAATGGGGACAGACATCACAGATAATGTCCTGTGATGAAGAACATTATTTTAGCACCACGGATAGCTCCTGGGTTGTCAGGTAGGGGCTCTGGGTGATATGGGGCCATTATTGCTGTCAGTGATGGCTCATTTTAATAAAAAAACAATAAATAACGTTTATTGAGCATGTGCTCAATGAATGCTTTACATGCATTAACTTATTTCATTCTCATAAGAGAACAGGCACAGAAAGTTTATCTAATGTCTCCCAAAGTCATACAGATAGCAAGCAGCAGAGCTAATTTCTGAACCCAGGTAATCTGGCACCCAAACCCATTACATGATACTATAAAAGACAATTACAATTAAATATGATAAATTCTATCACAGAAAGGCATAAAAGAAGGGTATCTGAAGTACGCAATGGTGGACAAGGGAGGATTATTCTGGGAAAGCTTCCCAGAAAAGAGAATGCTGGAACTAAGTCTTGAATGGGATTTAACCAGAGCAGATGACCAATGGGCTACCTGAAGCCCTGTGTTGAGAAGGGTTCTGAGGCCAGATCCAGGCTCAGCAAAAAGCCTCCTATGATCAATTAGCAGATGAGGTAGAAAATGATATGAGACCTGAGACTAGGGAAGTAGGTGGGCCAAATAATGAAGGATCTTGGATATAAATTAAGAGGTTGAGACATTTTCCCTAAAAGCTATGAGAAACCACTGAAGAATTTTAAGCAAGAGGTGGCAGAATAAAATTTGTATTTTAGAAAAACCATCCTAAGATTTCAGGGTAAAGATAGAGTAAAACATGATCACAGATTCTCCTTTTCCTAATACCTAATGTAATGAACAAAAACCAGCTCAGAGAGAGGCCAAGAATCTCGTCCTAGATAAGGTGAGAAGGAGGGAAAAGAGACTTCATCCACACTATATAACAGTGACAGAAAGATCTCATTGGAGCTGCCCCTATTATACAAGAGCGAGATGAAAGAAATTACATGATGACCATGTAACTGTGGTACAGACTAAAAAGGGAGAGATGAGGAGGAAGGAGGGTAATGGGTGAACTATGAAGAAGCCAGTCTGAAAGAAAACATAACCCCAAGATACAGGAGATCCCCAGGGAGTGCCTTGCACTCTAAAGACCTTAATAAGAATATGAACCTGAGAAAATAAGACCTCAAAATTGAGATAAGAAAATGACAGAGGGAGAGTAAAAGGGAGATTTCAGAACTAAGGAAATGAATTAAGAACTGAAACACCACCATTATATATCTAAAACATAAATTAGAAATGCCAAATAACAGGAAAGACACAACTGAAAATTGAATTAATTGCATCGATAAAAGGCTTGAGATAATTATGGCAAATACAAAGGGAAAACACAGAGGGAGTAAAGCAATTAGGGAGAAGATAATAAGAGAATCAAGAGATAATCAAACATAAAGATAATTGGTGTCCCTAATTGATGTGGAGAATCCAATAAATGCAACAAAATATGCATTCAGGAACACAATACAGGAAGGTTTTTCCTAAAATGAAGGAAGAACTGAAGCTGCAGAGGAAACTTTCTACTATATGCCAGGAAAAAAACCTACTTTGAACAAAGATCAAGATATAGCCTGGTTAAGTTACTAATTTTTAAGGGAAAATATTTAGACACCTGAGCAGAAAAGGCAAATCATCCATGGAGGTGGGGGTGGGTAGGGGTGGAACCAAGCTGGATACAAACATTTCCAAACAACCTAAGGTCAGAAGACAATGAAGCAATGTCTACCGAGTTTGGAGAGAAAAATGTATGACCTGGGAATATGACACCTAGCCACAGGTAGATGTCTCAAGTGTGGAAAAACTCAGAGAGTAGAACACCCATGAGTCCTTGAAAAAAAATCCAACCAGGAAATGAATTAAAAAAAAAAAAAGGAATTCAGGAAGAGAAGACACCAAGGTAAGAGGTAAAAGTACTGATGACAGGCAGGTAAGCTGTGTAAATACAGAACTAAGACCAAACAACTGATGGAATTCTAGCTGTGGAACAAAATGTAAATGTTACAAATCCTAACAAAGTAAAAATAATAGAAAGATTTTAAAAATCAGGAGGTGAGAGGAGGAGGTAAAATGCTAATTATCTCATCTTTCACCTGCAGGGGACCAATTGCTATCAACTAAAACTGAAACATAAATCAAGAGAAATATCATAACTTCAGCCTCTTAATGGTTTCCTAATTTTTTTCTTCAGGAATGTCTTGTAAAATACTTCTCTCATGCTGGAAAAATTGTTATCTGACACTGAATTACTTCAGTTTATTTTAGTTTTTTCTTCTGTAAAGGTAAAATTTAAATTCAACACTTTAACTAAAACAACTTTGGTAAATCATCATAAAATTCTCTCTCTCTCCCCCGTCTACCTTTATATGTAAACAGGGAGACTTCTTGAATTATGTAACACTCATTATTTTTGGGTGGTGAGATTTTTTTTCCAGTTTTGTTGAGATATAGTTGACATATAACATTGTATTAGTTTCAGGTGTACAACATATTGATTTGATGTATGTATATATTGCAAAACGATTATCACAATAAGTCTAGTTAACATCCATCACCTCACATAGTTACAATGGCAGGATTTCCTTCTTTTTTGGGTGGTGAGATGTTGAGGAATGTGCTGCTTTTCTTTGTACTTTTCTGAATTGCCTAAAATTTTTGGTAAGGATATTTTATTTAAAAATACTTTTTTATCATAAATGAATATGGCTGCTCTATATGATTTGACATGGAAAGATGTCTATGATATATTGCTGAGTGAAAAGTCCGGTTTCAAAATTGCATCTTCAATATAATCTTATTTAGGTAAAACCTACAAATCATACATGCTTATACATGCATTAGAAAGTCTGGAGAAAAAGAAGAACAAACAAAGCCCAAAATCAGTAGAAGAAGGGAAATAATAAAAATCAGAGCAGAAATAAATGAAATAGAGACCAAAAAAACAATAGAAAAAATTAATAAAACCAAGAGCTTGTTCTTTGAAAAGATCAACAAAATTGACAAACCTTTAGCTAGACTCACCAAGAAAAAAAGAGAGAAGGCACAAATAAGTAAAATCAGAAATGAAAGAGGAGAGGTTACAACAGACACCTCAGAAATACAAAAGATTATAAGAGAATACTATGAAAAGCTATATGCCAACCAATTCGACAATCTGGAAGAAATGGATAAATTCTTAGAATCATACAACCTTCCAAAACTGGATCAAGAAGAAGTAGAGAATTTGGATAGACCAATCACCAGTAAGGAGATTGAAACAGTAATCACAAACCTCCCCAAAAATAAAAGTCCAGGACCAAACGGCTTCCCTGGTGAATTCTACCAAGCATTCAAAGAAGACTCAATACCTATCCTTCTCAAACTCTTCCAGAAAATTGAGGAGGGGGGGAAGCTCCCTAACTCATTCTATGAAGCTGACATTACCCTGATACCAAAACCAGACAAGGACAACACAAAAAAAAGAAAATTACAGGCCAATATCACTGATGAACATCGATCTGAAAATCCTCAACAAAATACTAGCAAATCGCATACAACAATACGTTAAAAAGATTATACACCATGATCAAGTGGGATTTATTCCAGGTATGCAGGGATGGTTTAACATTCGCAAATCAATCAATGTAATACACCACATTAATAAAACGAAGAATAAAAATCACATGATCATCTCAATAGATGCAGAGAAAGCATTTGACAAGATACAGCATCCATTTATGATAAAAACTCTGAATAAAATGGGTATAGAAGGAAAGTACCTCAACATAATAAAGGCCATATATGAGAAACCCACAGCTAATATCATCCTCAATGGTGAAAAACTGAAAGCTATCCCTCTAAGAACAGGAACCAGACAAGGATGCCCACTCTCACCACTCCTATTTAACATAGTACTGGAAGTCCTAGCCAGAGCAATCAGGCAAGAGAAAGAAATAAAAGGGATCCACATTGGAAAGGAAGAAGTGAAACTGTCACTATTTGCAGATGACATGATTTTATATATAGAAAACCCTAAAGAATCCACCAGAAAACTTTTAGAAGTAATAAACGAATATGGTAAAGTTGCAGGATACAAAATCAACATACAAAAATCAGTTGCATTTCTGTACACTAACAACGAAGTAGCAGAAAGAGAAATTAAGAATACCATCCCATTTACAATTGCAACAAAAAGAATAAAATACCTAGGAATAAACTTAACCAAAGAGGTGAAAGATCTGTACACTGAAAACTATAAAACATTTCTGAAAGAAATTGAAGAAGACACAAAGAAATGGAAAGATATTCCGTGCTCTTGGATTAGAAGAATTAACATAGTTAAGATGTCCATACTTCCTAAAGCCATCTATAGATTCAATGCAATCCCTATCAAAGTTCCTACAACATTTTTCACAGAAATAGAACAAAGAATCCTAAAATTTATATGGAACAACAAAAGACCCCAAATAGCTAAAGGAATCCTGAGAAAAAAGAACAAAGCTGGAGGTATCACACTCCCTGATTTCAAAATATACTACAAAGCTATAGTAACCAAAACAGCATGGTACTGGCACAAAAACAGACACACAGATCAATGGAATAGAATCGAAAGCCCAGAAATAAACCCACACATCTATGGACAGCTAATCTTTGACAAAGGAGCCAAGAACATACAATGGGGAAAAAAAAGTCTCTTCAACAAATGGTGTTGGGAAAACTGGATAGCCACATGCAAAAAAATGAAAGTAGACCCTTACCTTACACCATACACAAAAATTAACTCCAAATGGATTAAAGACTTGAATGTAAGACCTGAAACTGTGAAACTTCTAGAAGAAAACATAGGCAGTACGCTCTTTGACATCGGTCTTAGCAACATATTTTCAAGCACCATATCTGACCAGGCAAGAGAAACAATAGAAAAAATAAACAAATGGGACTACATCAAACTAAAAAGCTTCTGCACAGCAAAGGAAACCATCAACAAAACGAAAAGACAACCTAACAATTGGGAGAAGATATTTGCAAACCATACATCTGATAAGGGCTTAATCTCCAAAATATATAAAGAACTCATGCATCTCAACAACAAAAAAACTACCAACCCAATTAAAAAATGGGCAAAAGACCTGAACAGACATTTCTCCAAAGAAGATATACAGATGGCCAACAGACACGTGAAAAGATGTTCAAAATCACTATCAGGGAAATGCAAATCAAAACTACAATGAGATATCACCTCACACCCGTCAGAATGGCTATAATTAGCAAGACAGGAAACAACATGTGTTGGAGAGGATGTGGAGAGAAGGGAACTCTCATACACTGCTGGTGGGAGTGCAAACTGGTGCAGCCACTATGGAAAACAGTGTGGAGATTCCTCAAAAAATCAAGGATAGAACTACCATATGATCCAGCTATTCCACTGTTGGGTATTTATCCAAAGAACTTGAAAACACCAATTTGTAAAGGTACATGCACCCCTGTGCTCATTGCAGCGTTATTCACAATAGCCAAGACTTGGAAGCAACCTAAGTGCCCATCAAGGGACGAATGGATAAAGAAGATGTGGTATATATACACAATGGAATACTACTCAGCCATAAGAAACGATGAAATCCAGCCATTTGTGACAACATGGATGGACATTGAGGGTATTATGCAAAGTGAAATAAGTCAGAGGGAGAAGGTCAAATACCGTATGATTTCCTTCATTAAGTAGTAGATAATAACAACAATAAACAAACACATAGAGACAGAGATTGGATTGGTGGTTACCAGAGGGGAAGGGGAGAGGGAAGAGGGTGAAAGGGATAATTCAGTACATGTGTGTGGTGACGGGTTGTAATTAGTATTTTGGTGGTGAACATGATGTAATCTATGCAGAAATAGAAGTATAATGATGTACACCTGAAATTTTTACAATGTTATAAACCAATGTTACTGCAATAAACAAAAAATTAAAAAAAAAAAGAAAAGAAATATTACTAATTTCAAAAAAAAAAAAGAAAAGAAAGTCTGGAAAGACAAACGGCAAAATGTTAACAGTATTTCTCGCTGAAGTCAGGATAGAGAATTAAGGGGAGGGTTTATAATTTCTCAATATCATTTTTTAAACCTTTTTATTTGAAAATAAAACACAGATACAAACACAAACAAGACACAAATGTGTAGCTTTGTAAGTTACTAAGGTGAACATCCTTGCAACCACCACCCAAGTCAACAAAGAAAACCTTGCCAGACAACCCAGAAACCCCTCTTGTGCCCCATTCCCTTTCCTCCTCCGAAAAGTAATTACTATCCTGACTTTTTAATTACTAATTTCCTTACATTTCTTTATAGTTTTATCACTCAAGCACATATGTATTTCTAGATATGGTGCCCATTTAAAAGTAATTTGGTGTGTTGTTTGTCTCTTTCAATCTACAGATTCCCCTCCATTCCTTTCTTTTCCTGTATCTGTTGAAGAACTCCTGGGGCGTTTGTCTTGTCGAGTTTCCCACAGTCTGGATTTTGCTTCTTGAACAGTTATGGTCACTTCAATTTGTTCCTCTGTCCTCTGTATTTCCTACAAAATGGCAGCTGGATCCAGATTCTCTTGGTGGTGTTGCATTTTTATCAAGAGGCGTGTCATGTCTGGCTGTCTCTCTTTTGGGGATGTTAGCAGATGTTGATCAGTACCTCAATCCATTGACTTTTTAAGGATTGCAAAATAAAGATTTCTACAGACCTCAGTAAAAAAAAAAAAAAACAATAATAAAAAAATATTTCTAGTTGTATTTTTCTTTTGTATTCGTTAATTGAAATGCTTTTATAAAGAGATAATTGCCCCCTATTGGTTACCCAGTGTTACAGTTTATTATACAGAAAAGATAAGATAAATGCTTGGTTCTATTTCTTTCTTTACCAGTTTTCAAGATAATGAATTGGTTCCCTATCATCCTCTAAAAGTAATCAGTTGTATTTTCTAATGTTTGTATGAATTCATGGATTTAAACGTATTTGATGGATTTTAATCAATTGCAATTATTATCCTTTCTGAAAGCTCAAAGTGTCTCATCTTTGGCCAGTGAGAGCCTCTTCAATTCAGCTTCTGAGGTTTTTCTGCCATGTCCCTAGAAGTGTTGGATACTTTCCTTGCTATCAAGTATGACAAACTGTTCTAGGCTCATCTTGTATATTTTCTGTGCCAGATAGGAATCAGCTATTTCTCTGAGAATTATCCATAAGGCATACAAGAAGCCTTAATTTCATTTAGCGGTAAATGGCATTTCAAATCCACAATGTTGGGACTAGGGATACTCCACGTTGCTGCCTTGGTCACAAATTTTAGGCCTCTTTAGTGTACAGAGCCAAGATTACAAGACTTATGTCTCTTTTAATCTATAGCCTATACATATTCTATAAAGACTCTAAGACTATACATATATATATATATATATAATATATAGTTACTGAACCTTTTTTGTATTATATCCATATCGTCTTTCTTCCAAATGAGACTCCTGGTTCTTAAGAACACAGGCGATGAGAGAATTAAAATATCCTGTAATTACTCATTTACATTATCCCTCAACTGTCTCAGAATAGCAATACTAATACTACTAAATATTATTACTGAAAACATTGAAGAACACTTTTGCATTTACTCTCCCTATTCTGCTCCCTCATTTTTAAATAGTTGTGCTGTATCTACGTTATCTAATCATAGAGCCATTACATATCATACTCTCTTCCTTTTAACATCCATTTTGTCTTAATTAAAAACTCCTTTTTTTTTTGGTGAGGAAGATTAGCCCTGTGCTAACATCTGTTGCCAATCCTCCTCTTTTTGCTGAGGAAGATTGGCCCTGAGCTAACATCCATGCCCATCTTCCTCTACTTTATATGGGACGCTGCCACAGCATGGCTTGACAAGCGGTGCATCGGTGCGCGCCCAGGATCCGAACCTGCGAACCCCAGGCTGCCGAACCGGAGTGCATGCACTTAACCGCTATGCCACCGGGCTGGCCCCAAAAGAACTCCATTTTTAATTCTCACCACCTTGTCTGAAGCTTGTTCTCAAGTAGAATCCTCTGAAAGTGTTCGTGGGAACCATGTTCCCTGAGTGCTTGACTGTTAACAGTTTGTCTATTGATAACAGTTGTCAGATAAAATAATTAAAATAAATACTTGAAAGTCAGTTTTACTGTATACAAAATTCTTGCTTCCAATTTTCTTTCCCTGAGTATCTTAAATTAGTTAAATGTGTTATTCTATGTTTTTCTGGGATAAATCATTGCTCTCAAAAAGTCTGACTAATATAATTTTCCTTCCTTTGCTGTTTTATTTAAATGATCAAAGCAATTTTTTCTTTTTCTTTAAAGGACAATAATTTTTCCAGAATATGTCTAAGTATTGGTAGTTTTGGTGTCATATTCTCAAGAGTGCAGTATGTTCTTTTCACATGTAGTTTCAAATCTTTTTTTTCAACTTTGGGAAAATTTTCTTGAATTGTAATTTTCACATGTGTTCTGTTTTCTTCCTTTAGTTTTTGTCTTCAGGGATTCCTATTGTCTGTATGTTGGATCTTTTATTCCTATCTTCAATATTTGTCACTTTCTCTTGAAATTTTCTAAATTTATTAATTTTTTTTTGACTTAAAAAATCATTTTTACATTCTGTTTTTCTTAAGGGCTTATTTATTGCATTTATTTGTTTTTATTTTTTGGTTTGGTCTTTATTTCTTTTATTCCCAATTCTTTCTTGAGTTCCACTACCTCATTTAAAATTTTTTTCTCATTTGATTTATGTTACTCTTTCATATCCTCTATCACATTCTTAATATGTTTTAGCTGGCTTTGAAATAGAAGGTTATAGTTTTGCTCTGTTCTGTGGGAGTGTCTTTCTGGTGTGATTTCATTATCTGAACAGATGTGGTTCTGTTCCACATATTTTTTTCCCTAAAACAACTTTGTCTGGGATTTGATCTTGATAGTTTTTATTGCTTCTTTTTATGGAAAATTAGTTTTCCTGAAATTTTAAAAAGAAGTGTGGCTCGAGGTCGTTTTTTTTTTTTTAACTTCACGGAACTCCCTGATATATTTATGAGGAGCTAAAAAAATATGTTTTCTGAGATTTCCTGGACCTCTTTCCTTCTTCCACTTATATCCAGGATTTTTTTTTCATTCTCTACTGTCCCCTGCCACAGTTTCTCCTCAGGGTAGAATCCCGTCTTGACAGGGATCCCCAACTGGTTGGTTTTGAGAGTTCACAGGGGCTAGACTGCGCCAGCTCCTTCAGTGTTGACTGCAAACCCATCCACTCTCCTGCTGTTGGACTTGGCAAAGCTCTTCCCAATTACAGCTGCTGTTCTCAGATTGGCCAGCCACGCTCTCCAGTGAATGCCTGTTGACTATTTGGGGATTCTGCTGTTCTCAGATCCATCCAATGCCCCACAGCTTCCCTCTGCTTTTTTCTGCACAGATGTTAATACCATGCGGGTCTTCATGTATATGGGAATTTGGGGGGCTATCTTGTCACCCAGTTTTCTTGTAAATGTGTTCATGGGTTTTTAGTTTAGCCATCTAGTTGTTCTGTCGTTATCTGGAGATTCAGAAAAATTTCAAAAATGATGCTGCAGCTTCCATCTTCCCAGCTCATTTTATTTTACTATATTTTTACCACAACCATGTTTATCTGGGGAAAAAAGAAATGATACTTCCATTTTGAGGGGAAAAAAGATAAGTCTAGCTGCATGGTATTGGATGGCTTTGAGGGAATTAAACAGATATGATCAGCTGGTATGCACCAGGACAGCTGTACCATTGTTAAAATATTTAAATACTTCCATTTCAGCTAGTAGGTAGCTATTGCTCCAACCCCCAGTTCCCCTCCCTTGAATGTCGATTCTGTACATCCCCCTGAGTGAAACAGGAACTAAAGAGTTCGTGTCCATCACAGGAGCAGTCCTTCAGGATCCTGTTCGGGCTCTGTGGCTGATTGGTCAGTGCCCATGCTGTACTGTTGGTTAAATATTTTGAACATTACCTCTGGGCAGACTCCACGGGACTTGGAGACTGACGGTATGTGGGAGGTGAGGGAGAGGATGACAGAGTGTGTGCCTTCTGAATGGGCCTCAGCTGAACAGTCCAACCAACATTTCTTAAGCACTTCCTGTGTGCTAGACGGTATGCAAAGCTGAGAGCATACAAAGACAATAAGACAAAGTGCTTGTCATTGAGGAGCCCACAATGTAGTGCCCTGTCTCTGGGACACTTACCCACATGGGAGGATGCCAATTTTGCCGTATTGGGTTACAGAGCTTAGTCCCTGAGCAGAAATGAGAGGAGGAAGAAAAGCACAGAACTAATAACAAAGCTCTTACTTAAGCCATCACCTTAAGAAGCTCAAATCGCTCTCCTTTGGAACAGTGGCTGCCCTGAGAGACCGGGCAGCTAATTAAAACACGTGGTAAATAAGCCAGGCAAGCAACACTCTGTCTTTGCACACAGTGAATCAAGCGGTCTCCTTAGACACAAAGGCTTTATCCTTATCTATAGAGAGAATCAATTATTTCACAATTCATCTTCTATGTCCTAATTGGACTGGCAATGCTTTTTTTGAATATGGAATAAAAGATCTGGAAGAAAGGCAGGCTGGAAACATCGTGTTTCATCTAAATAACAACAACAACAATTTTTCTTAAGAAAGATTTTTACACTCCAGAATGCAATGCAATTTAGGAAATGCTCTCATTTTTGTTGCCCAGTTACTGGGAGCACAAGTTTCTTGGAGGAAAAAAAAAATTAAAATAGGGCTCATTACTCACTGTCAGATCCCGAAAAGCACCATAAGGGAAGATAAATTACCTTGACACTTTCATTTCCCCAAAGTCAATAAATCCCAATGGGTCACATGTATTAAGCAAATACATATTAAGCACCTACTATGCGTCAAGTGTAGTCCCTACTCTTACCAAATTCCACCTTGCCCATCAGGGAAATTAATATGCAGAAATCATTGGTTTAAAGCTCGGCCTTGCCTCTGTGGAAAAGGTATAGTAATTCAGTGGTTCCCACAGCAGAAATAATACTTAAACAGGAACCAGACGTATATTGTGAGTAGGACATTATTGTTTATACCTCAGATGGGACTTCTGAGAAAATGAACACAGTCAGAGCGGCTTGATTAGCCTCTAGGAGTTTATGATGCATTTGGGAACCCCGTACCTCGGAGCCTATTTCTGAAGCAGAAGACTCAGACCCTATAAATGATCACCTGACAAAATGAGACTGTTACATTGGCAGCTGCTACCAATAACTTCTAGTAATACAGTGGTTTGCAATATGGGAATGAGATGTATCAAAAATCTTGGTGAGAAGGCAGGGTGAAATAAAAGGAGCATTTTCAAACTACACATTCCCTCTTAACAAGAGATTTTTATATGGAAATATCTAAGAGCACAGACTTTGGAATCAGAGCCTAAATTCATAACCTAGTTCTAATACTTATTAGTTGTGTGACTCTGGATAAATTATGTAGCCACTACATGACTCAGTTTTTGCATCTGTAAAATGGGAACGATGACATTCGTGGTGTCTGTTCAACTGTTTTGAGGATTAAACTAGTTAACATATACAAAAACTTAGAAAAGTGCCTCCCTCCCAGGTCCCAATGTACTGCTGCCTCTTGCTGACCTAAGCCAACCATCCTAGGCAGTGCCCCAAGCCTCAGACCGTGATAGAATCCAGAGGAGGAAGGAATCTTGGAGACCATCTGCTCTTATCCATTCTGGAATCCTCTCTCTGAAATCTTGGCCAAGTTATCTGGCTCCTACTTGAACACACCCTAATGACAGGATTTCCTCCCCACTGAAACACTGTTCCATCTCTGGACATTTGAAAAGTCACCCTTATGTTGAGCTGGAGTCTGTTTCCCTGTTTCTTCTGGCTGATGCTCTGTTGGTTGGAATCAGAGACGGCAAGGTTATTAATATCCCTTTAAATAATGGAGGACAGCTAATGGTATACAATTAAACATATGGGCTCTAGACAGATTGCATGGATTGAATCTCTTCTTCCCCATTTATTGGTTGTATGATCTTGGGAAAATTAGTCTTTTTATACCACAGATTCTTCATTTGCAAAATAGGCATACTTATACTACCAATCTCAGAGAGTTGTTGCGAGGATTGAATGAGATCATGTCTCATACTTGCATGGTATGTGTGGTATACATAAATGTCATCAACAACTGATGCTGTTGACATCCTTCTTGGGCATTTGCTTCTTCAGACTCTATTTCCTTCTTTTGTTGCTGATACAGTTCCCAACACCACTCAGCCCTCTCCTCTGAGTGAGCTCCAGTTGCCAGTATTCCAGCTCCAGAATCCCTCTTTAACTATATGTCCAGTGTGAAGCCCAGGACTCTGGTGGGTTCTGGTCCACAAAGACCAGGATGGGCCATTGTTTGGGTGTCTGTTCATTCACTGTGAAACCATTCAGGAATGATTTTAAGCATCTGTATTTGTATAAGGGGATCCTAAGAGAGAATTGTTTTTTAGTGCACATATCACACTCTTGACTCATACTGAACTCACAGTGGACTAGACCAGGGGTCAGCAAACTTTTCTGCAAAGAGCCAGATGGTAAGTATTTTTGACTCTGCTGTCCATACGGTCTCTGTTGCAATTTCTCAACTCTGCTGTTGTAGCCTGAAAGCAGCCATGGACAGTATGCAAAACTTTATTTATGAAAACAGGCAACTGGCTGAATTTAGCTGATGAACCATAGTTTGCCAACTTCTGAACTAAAACATATAATATAAAGAAGTCTTTTTTACCATATGATCCAGCAATTCCACTTCTGGGTGTTTATCCAGAGAAAACGAAATCACTATCTCAAAAGGATACACGCACCCCCATGTTCACTGCAGTATTATTTACAATAGACAAGACACGGAAACAACCTAAGTGTCCATCGATGGATGAACGGATAAAGAAAATGTGGTATATGTATATATACACAATGAAATATTATTCAGCCATAAAAAAGAGAAAAAATCTTGCCATTTGTGACAACATGGATGGACCTTGAGGGCATTATGCTAAGTGAAATAAGTCAGACAGAGAAAGACAAATACTGTAAAATTTCATCTACATGTGGAATCTAAAAAACCAAAATAAAACTCATAGGTACAATGAACAGATTGGTGGTTGCCAGAGGTGGGGGCTGGGGGGTCAAATGGTCAAATGGTACAAACTTCCAGTTACAAGATAATTAAGTCCTGGGGGTGTAATGTACAGCATGGTGACTATAGTTAACAATATTGTATATTTGAAAGTTGCTAAGAGAGTAAATCTTAAAAGTTCTCATCACAAGAAAAAACATTGTAACTATGTGGGGTGATGGATGTTAACTAGACTTATTGTGGTGATCATTTTTCAATACATACATATACCAAATCATTATGCTGTACACCTGAAACTAATACAATGTTATATGTCAATAATATCTCAGTAAAAAATAATTTTTTAAATGTCTTTTTTCCCTACCTCTCACCCCCTGCCCAACTTGTACAGCTGGTTGTTTCTTTGTTTTGTTTTTTAACACAAGCGCCAGACCTTTCGGTGACTTCCATTCAGCTTCATTTTTTTGGACTTGGCCCATCCTCTACGCTGCCAAGATCTCTCTGAGCCCTGATTTTGCCTCTGTTCAAAGTAACCCTTATCTCTCTTAACTTTGTGCCATCTGCCAGTGATAAATGTGCATTTTATATATTCATCCAAGTAATTGATTAAAATTTTGAACTGGAAAGATCTGGGGACAGAGTCTTGAAGCATGCAATAAGCAATCTCTCTCCTTGTTAACTCGGCTGTATTCTTCAGAATTCAGCCCAATGTCAGCTTCCGCGAAGCAATCCTTACAGCTCCCCTCCCTTCCCGAGCCTCCCACCCAGACTAAGGAGGATGCCTGTATTAGTCTGGGTTCTCCAGAGAAACAGAACTAATAGGATGTCTGTCTGTCTGTCTATCTATCTATCTATCCATCCATCTATCTATCATCTATCTATCTATCTATCATCTATCTATCTATCTATCATCTATCTATCTATCACCTATCAATCTATCTATCATCTATCAATCTATCTATCATCTATCTATCTATCATCTATCTATCTATCGTCTATCCATCTATCTATCATCTATCTATCTATCTATCATATATCTATCTATCTATCTATCTATCTATCATCTATCCATCTATCCATCTATCTATCTATCTATCATCTATCTATCTATCTATCTATCTATCTATCATCTATCTATCTATCTAAAGAGATTTACTATAAGGAATGGCCTCACATGATTATGGAGGGTGAGAGGTCCCAAGATCTGCTGTTGGTAAGCTGGAGCCCCAGGAGAGTGGATGGTGTAGCTCCAGTCTGCGTCTGAAGACCTGAGAACCAGGAGAGCCAATGATGTAAGACTCCAAGCCTGAGTCCAAGTCCAAAGGCAGGAGAAGATTGATGTCCCGGCTCAAAGATAGTCAGGAGAAGGGAATTCTTTCTTAGTTCGTCTGTTCTTCAGGCCTTCAATAGATTGGATGAGGTTCACTCACCCTGAGGAGGGCCATCTGTTTTACTCCATCTACTGATTCAAATTACTTATTGTCTTCCTTTGAAGGCAGCTGGGTTACTGGAATTTGATAAACAAATTGGACATAAGGTATAAGTGAGGGACAACAGCTCAATGTAACTGAGCTGTTACACTGAGGTAATATATATATATATATATATATATATATATATATATATATATATATTCTTTTTGGTGAGGAAGATTGGCCCTGAGCTAACACCTGTTGCCAATCCTCCTCTTTTTGCTTGAGGAAGAGTGGCCCTGAGCTAACATCTGTGCCAGTCTTCCTCTATTTTGTATGTGGGACACCTCCACAGCTTGGCTTGATGAGCAGTGTAGGTCCACGCCTGGGATCCAAACCTTCGAACTCTGGGCCACCAAAGCAGAGCATGCCGAAATTAACTACTAGGCCACCAGGCAAGCCCGTGGGAGGTGATATTTTAAGAAGAGTGTCTCGTGTCCTTATTGCAAAGATCTGAATAATATAGCAATTTCAGTCACCAAGGGAGGGAGATTTTGGAAAAAGGATGTGAATACTTTGTCATCTTTCCCAAATCATACCATGTTGTCTTTTCCTTATTAAGAAAAGCCTGAACTCCCTCCCTTGTTCTCCTTTGAAGAAAGTACACAAACATTTATGGATTACAAATAATATTAATAAATACCATCCGTGGCTCGTAGAGTTTTTCAGGCTGTCCCCAGAGAGAAGCTAACAGAGCAAATCATATCCTCACCTTTGAAACCAGTATCATGCCATTCAATTACCAGAAAAATGCCTGTCTCCAAATATAGTCTCATCCTGAGAATAAACTACAATAAAGACAGAGCTGCTGTTATGTTGTTGTCATTGATAATGAATTACTGAAAATTATTGAGTATCTCGTTTGCACTGGTTATGGGGCAGATCAATCCCTTACCCTGAAGTACTTAGAGTGACTTGACTCCTCTTTGGTTAGAAATTTGATGGGGAGTTTCCTTTGTCATTAACAGGTGAAAACTGCGGGTTAAGACCTGGGATTTGTTTCCCAAACATAGCTCACTCAGCTCCTTAAAATATGTTCACCTTTAATCAGAGTAAGAGTCGCAAGTTGGTGGCTCCAGGGCCAAATCCAGCTAGCAGACGTGTACAGTGTTGTCTACTTTCCTTCCTTCCTTTCCTTTTTGTTATAAAATGTGACTTTCTTTTAGCAGAGCGTGCACCCCCCATTTCATCATGGTTTCCTCCATTCCCTACTGCCCTACACCACGTAGCTGTACCCATTTAAAATATTTTCCCAGCCCCTGAAGACATTTGACTTTTAGATGCCTGCATTTGAGACATTGAGCAATTTGCAAAAGGAGGGATAATTATAATAGTTATCATTTTAGAGCATTTACTATGGACAGGCCCTGTGTTATATGTGCTTTTCATATATTATTTCATACATCCTACAATTTTCTGAGGCTAAGAAAAATGAACCAGCCCAGAGCTATAGAGCTGGTAAATAGTGGAGGCAGACCTGGTACCCAGGCAGGCCTCTGCAGAGCAGCCACCACCACCACACTCCATGAAAAGGGGTGCTATTCGGAAGCAGTCACCACTGGCCCTCTTTATTCTTAAAAATTTAAGGAAATAATGACAGATGCCTTAACCCAGTGACAAATGATAACTGGATCTGAAATACAAAACCCAAAAAAGAGAATAAGCAGACAAGCCCCAGACAAAACCGTAAAAAGTGCCCCGGATTTTAGGAGGAAAATTTTAAAAACATGAGAATGAGAGTTTTTCTGAGGCTAGTTTTAAACTAACTGATCTTGTGTGCATGCACATACATACAGTATTTTATTTTGTTAATAATGCTTTTATTACACCGGATCCCAGGTGTAAAATTTTATTTCTCTGAAGACAGTGCAGATGAAGCATCAGAGCTGATCATTAGCAGCTGTCTTCAGACCCAGAACCAGACCAGACAGGGAAGGAGCAGCAGGAAACTGGCTGCCTCTTGAAATTCTAGACTAGTCAACCCTCAGTGACAACAGGGGCCCTCCGTCCCTCCCTTGTATTCCCAACAGGGATCAAATAAAGGTGAGATAGTCTTCCCCAAAATGACCGGTTTTGTTATGTCTTTAGGAAGGGCCGCCTTTCCTCAGCTCACGCGTTTCTCAGGGCCCAGAGCCATGCTCCAGGCTGAAATAGGCCCAGTCCCTGCCCTCCTAGACCTTACAATCTAGAGGCAATGCAAGTTCTTTCCTTTCGAATCTCATTTACCTGGAATTTCAAATATTTCTGGCAACGATTTTCAAGAACGAAATGTTTTTTAGAACACTGAGATTTTTGTGGAACAGAGGTAGACTGTATCCTCTGGAAGTATCTAGATCCCAGGATACTATGGACTGAATTGTGTCCCTCCCCAATTCGTATGTTGAAGCCCTAAGGCCCCATGTGATTGTACTGAAGACAGGGGCTTTAAGGAGGATTACGGTTAAGTGAGGTCATAAGGGTGGAACCCTGACCCCATAGAACTGGTGCCCTTAGAAGAAGAAGAGATACCAGAGCTCTCTCCCCATGCACACACTGAGCAAAGACCATGTGGGCACACAGCGAGAAGGCGGCCATCTGCAAGCCGGGAAGAGAGTTCTCACCAGAACCCAACCCTGACCTCGGACTTCCACCTCTAAAACTGTGAGAAAATAAATTTCTGTTGCTTAAGCCACCCAGTCTGTAGTATTTTGTTATAGCAGCCGTAGCAGACTAATACATGTGGTATGCATGATATTGTCAAATTTAGTGTAATTAGGGGTACAAAAGGATCAATATTAAAATGGCATCACTCAGATTCTCCTCGTCAGTCCGGGGGTGTAGTGAGCATCTGTTATTTCGTTGGCTCTGCTTCCCTGACTTCCTTTGGGGAGCTCCTTCGTTCCCAGTCAGTATAGTTCATGTGGAGTTGTCAATCACAATTTACTGCCCTACCCTGGCCATGGCTTGCTTATCAAAGCATCCTATTGCCCTGACAATGGTGATTATAATTAGTACAGAGGCAGGCACACCACACAAACAGGACCTATCAGAGCCCTTCTCTACATTTATATTCAGGACATACCGTGTATATTTAATATTCATTGAGAGAACTTGCTTTTTCTGCTAGTCTTGCTGAGCCAGGATCATAAAAGCCTGGCTGAGTGTAAAAAGCCTGACTGTAATGGGAGGAAATGAGGCTGACACACAGAGGAGAGCAAAGAAGAGAGAGAGGGAACGTTACTTAAATGCCTGATTCCAGCCACGTCTCACGCCTGCTCCTGGTTCCCCAGTTAGATGAGCTGGTGTATTTCTTCTCTTTCAGCTTAAACTAGCTTGAGTTTGATTTCTGTCACTTGCACCCGAGAATCTTGATTTATACAAGAGGTTCACAAGTGTCCTTCGTTGACCAGATTTGGCCAGAACCCAGGCTCAGAGTTGCTTTCATCCTCCAACGTGGACTTGGTTGATCCTTTTCTCTTCAAAGGGAAGGCAGAGTTTGTTATTATCAAACTTCCCACGGCCCAGACATATGCTTCTCTTGATCTCTCCTCCAGGTGTTCCCAGCGAAAAACCTCAGTTTTCTTATCTTTAAAATGAGAAGAGTTGCCATGAAATAATTTCAAAAGTATCTAACATACTGTTTGGCAGTAGTAGGTGTTTGGGGATGTCAGCTCCTAGCATGGAAAATTCTCTATGTGGTGCCAAAAGACCTCCCTCCTGCTGCCATGTAGCAATCTTTTCTTTTTTCTAATGAAAAGCAGAAGCAATGAACAGATTAAGATCGATATCTTTTGTGCTTACAATAAAATCTTAGTCCACTCCCAGTACATAAATCCATTCTTGCTTACTTTTCTTGTTTCAAGAATGGAAAGAAACCATTCCTTCAGTGTCCAGGGAGGAGAGGTGAAATTAAACGTCACCATGGATGCTCAATTTCTGCTCTGAGGAAACTAATAAAGATAGAGTTAGCAAGGCCTCCCTGGCACGGTCACTCGGTTGGGCTTGCAAAGACTTGGTTGGATCCTGGGCAACTGCTCTGCTGCTCACCATCACCACTCAACAGGAGATACCACCCCAGTGGTGAGGATGGTTTGGAAAAGTGAGGAAACCCTAATTCAGGCTAAAGACGGGAGCAGTGGGGCTATTACCTGGCTGGTGCATCTGATATGATAGGGGATAAGAGAAGTGCAAGATCCTTCTGACTGGTCTCAGCCTTCTAGAATCCTACAATTTCCATATTTGGGATCAAAAATAATCGCAGTATAGGGGCCGGCCCTGTGGTGTAGCAGTTAAATGTCCGCGCTCCGCTGCTGGCGGCCCTGGTTTGGATCCCAGGCGCGCACCGACGCACCGCTTGTCAGGCCATGCTGCGGTGCAGTCTCATATAACGTAAAGGAAGACGGGCAAGGATGTTAGCCCAGGGCCAGTCTTCCTCAACCAAAAGAGGAGAATTGGCATGGACGTTACCTCAGAGCTGATCTTCCTCACAAAAATAAATAAATAATAGCAGTATAAACTGCCCCACAGAGGAGAAGCCATCTTAATTTTGGCAGACCCCAGAACGACTTCTGTTATCCAGCCTTGCTAAACAACCAGCCAGAGCAGGACCATGCTCACACCGGCTTGGCAAACCACTAAACCATCACACTGGGTGGGCCAGTCTCAGCCAGGGACGTAGGGGCCTTCCCTGCCACGGATGAGACCTGAGTCTCATTGCCCCTCAGGCAAGCCTTCCGTCACCCCTGACAGCAACATCACCCCATCTCAGCCTGCTGTTGAGACTTTCACTTCCCCTTCCCGCTGGCCCCATCAGCTATAGGAAACCAGCACTCTATGTCCCAGCCACTGTGCATGCACTCATCTCATTTAGTCCCCACCCTATGAGGTAGGGACCTCTCCCCACCACATAGAAGGAGAACTGAGCTTTAAATAACCAATTGGAAGGGGAAGACCTTGCAAATCTGTGTGCCTACAACACCCACATGCTTTCCCACTGCAATAAAAAGTTTCCATGTGTTCAGACCCCTGTTCCTAAGGCTGGTGATGAGGGGAATAGGCTAGCACACCCCAACTAATTTCATGGGCTTCATCTCTCTAACAATCTTCATCGCTTTTTGCTCTTAAATAGAAAGCCATCCTACCAGCACCATTCAGAATATTTACTCTCCCATGAGAGGAGAGGCTGTCCTCCGACGCTTCCTCAGTCAACCTTGAGTCCCTGTCACATCACCCGTCGCTAACTGTAAGCTGCATTCATTCCCATCTATTCATGCACTAAACAGGTCAGGCTTCTTTTTGCAGTGCCCTACTGTCCTCAGAGGGGCCTGCAGCCCTGATTATTGTCCCTCAGTTGGCCTGGCCAGAGACCCAAGCAAATGGTCCAGCCCTTGGAGTCCAGACCTCGTCTGGTTTCCTCCCTCAAAGACCAGTTGGTGACCTGCCATACCCCATGCTACTTGCTGTTCATATAAATGATACCCAAATGCACATTTCATCATGGTGGAGAAACCCCTGGTGTACAAGATTTTGAAAAGTTTCCAAATAACCATCGCTTGTGCTTCCATTCAGCAGTTGGAGGATTAACCTGGGAGGACAGAAAGTCAGGGCGATGTTTACTGTCCTGTGACTGTGGTATTTATTGAAATAATTTCACCTATTGGCAGCAGAAGGGGCATAAATGGTTGGGGGTTTGCTTCTTAATTGGTTTAAGGCCCTGGCTCACCCCACGTCCACTCCCATTAATCAGTAATTGGAGACAGCTCTCTACGAGGGGTTTTTTAATGGTGTTTTAATGTCATTTTATTTTCCTAAAACGTCAGATGGACAGCCAAGGAAATTTCCCCCCAGAGTCTTTGGAGGTTCGAAATCACCACCACCATGGTTGGCTAAGCACTAAATGAAAAAGAGCGTTATATGTCAAATTAATATCTTAGGGAAGAAAATGTGCAAACCCGGGCTGGCATGCCCGCCAGCATGATCTCAGGCCTTAGCCACAAAGCCACAGAGTGACAACTGAAAGGCCAGAGCCACTCGTGGCCATCAGTTAGGGCACTGAAATCCAAGAGAAGGGGAGAAAGAATAATGGTGAATGGGCCTCTATTCATCAACTGTGGCGGACTAGAGGGGCGAGAGAAGGCAGGAGTGATGACATTTTTAAATGGATTCATTTTGTGAGAGGACCACTGAGTGAAAAGCACTGGATCAGGGCTTATTAGAAACCACAGTTGAAGCTTTAAGAAAAAAATAAGATATTGTGGGATAATGATGATGAGAGATGAAGCAACTTGACAAAAGCAGGTTATAAAACCAAATGTACTAAATATTTTCCAATTTTTGAAAATCATATGAGAGAGAGAGAAAGAGAGCACATGTATGAGTGAGTGCCAGGGTTCTTAAGCCTGATTTTGCAATAGAATATTCTTTTAAAACTACAGATCCATTACCCCTCCCGCTAGAGGTTCTGATTTATTAGATCTGGTTTGGGGCCCAGGTTGTCTGTATTTTAAAAGCTTTCCAGGGGGTCCTGATGCACTGTCAGCATTGAGAACCACTAGTACATACAGAGAAGAAAAAAAAAAACCAGAGATAGCTTTGTGGAGTACTTCCGATTTAATTTTTTTCCTGTGGTTTTTCTATATTTTTATGTATTGTTCTAGGAACATGCATTACACCTACCATCAGAAAAGATTACTAATAAAAATTATAACTGAACTTTTTAGGAAAAATAGTCCCAGATAACAATAACAATAATAATGACTAACATTTATTAAGTGCTTCCTGGGAGCCAGATACAGTTTTATTAATGTTGTCATTTAGTCCTTATAATAACTCTATGACATAGGCAATCGTATTTCAGCCATTTTACAGATGAGAAAAGCAGAGGTCTGAGAGGTTCTAGCTCAGATACGAGAGTGACAGACACAGTATTTACCTAGGGACTGTCACCTGAGAGCCTGAGTGGCCTTATAGCTGTAGAGGAGGAAGACTATCCTCTAACCACTCTGGGTCCTTCTGGCTGGGGTAGAATTAAATTGACACGAGACCAAATAGCAGGAGAAAATCAAACAAAGCTTTATAACATGTATACATGGGAGAGACCCAGGAAACTGGATAACTCGCCAAAATGGCAGAGGTTCTCATCTTAAATACCATCTTCAGCTAAAGACAAAGGAAGATGTTGGGGGTAGGGGGAGTCAGCTATGGGAGATTATCAGAAAAGCACAGTAAACAAGAGTAAGGTTAATATGCAGATTTAAGTCCTTACCTTCTGTATTGATAAGAGTTTCTAGAGATAAGGTCATCCCCCCTTCTTCCTGGTACAGAGAGGGAGATACCTTTACAAATGGAGATTTCCCTTATAAATGTAAATGTCTCCTACAAAGGATAACTTCTACTTTTACTTGATTTTCAGAGCTTTGATAAGAATGGGCTTAGCAAGGACCCTCCCGGTCTATCCATACCCAGGGTTATCTATGGTGATGGCCTGTCCTGGGATCAGGCCTTCTAAAATTCTTTTAGGCAGTTAGTGCAGTGGGAGGGCAGGTGCTGGGGGTGGGGGGGGCGTCAAAGTTTCTTTCTGAGTCTTTTGAGCCTTTATTGTCTTCAGCTTGAAATAATTCACATACCAGAGTGGCACATCTCGAGGCAGCCTGCCCGGAACCCCATCACCCCCACATGCTTTGTTCCAGGTGGAAGAAGTCCTGTGTGGTCCACACTCCAGCCTGGGCACCAAGGGCTCCCCTCCAATCACACCATCACAGGCGTCTGGATCCTGGACCTCACCAGTGCCTGCTTTGAGCTTCCCAGGAGTCATGGAAAGTTTCCTGTCTGCATTCCCATCAGAGTGCTCTTCCTTCCAGAGACTTCCCAGAGTTTGCTACGTGCCTAAAAGGAAGAATTCTGTCACCATCAAGCTATAGAGAGAGAAAAAGAAAGAAGAAATTGAATACCACAGGATACTGGCTGGCTATTAAGGCATGTCATAAGAATCCTTTTTAAAGATTCTTAATCGGTTTTTTATCGAAGTGGAGAATGAAGTTCTATGAAGTGCCCCAGGCCGTTATACATGAAGATAAGGATGTGCAATTCTACAGGGTTTTTCCCTGGGGAGAGAACTGAATACTCATCAGGTTATTTCCCCATTTCATAGATGGTGGTGCCAAGTCATCAAGGGACTTCCTGAAAGAGAAAAGAATGAGCTGATGCCCTAGCCAGAATCAAAGGTCTTTGCTAGTCCAAAAGTGGATTGTGGATTTCAAAGATTTTTAAAAATCAGCAAATATTTAAATTCATTCTCTTTCATGGGAAGGTTGCCAGATAAAACACAGGACACCCAGTTAGATGTGAATTTCAGGTAACAAATAATTTTCTGGTGAAAGATGTCCCAAATATTGCATGGAACATATTTATACTAAAAAATTATTCATTGCTTATCTGAAATTCAAATTTAATGAGGAGTCCTGTATTTTTATTTGCTAACTACGACAGACCTATTTCATGGGAAACATAATCTTATTTTCTCCTTGGAGACTATTTTCCCTTCTCAATGTCACCAGCCCAATGATTTGAAGAAGCATGAACCAGAAAATTAATCCCGGCGCATCCTTTTGTGCCAACTCCTTTGGTAGTCAATAAGTATTACATATTCCAAATGCACAAAGAAACGCACACCCCACCCAAATTCACATACACCCACACACCTTCAGACACACACCTGCACACAGTCACATATATGTATGCATGTGCAGACATACAGGGTACAAATGGACTTCCGTTTCTCCTAACATCCTAAAATGCAAATCCCTCACTCTCTGTTCAGATTTTCATGGCTTTCCAAAAAAATAATTCTTCTTTTTGGTCAGTTCCTGTCTATTCAAGGAGAAAGTCATATCTCCAGCTTTCTTTGTATGCCTAGCCAGACTGACTCGGCTTCCCACAGAGGAGCTTGGCAATAAGACCTTATCTCTTGTATTTCAGAAAATTTGAATTTTTCTTTTCTTGCCATTGCATTAAACTGCCTATTTTAGTATAAAGGTGATGACGGTTGGCTTAGGGTCAGACGATGAGTGCAATTTAATAACAAGGAAAAAAACAAAACTGCGAGTTGAAAACTTAAACCATATAATAAAAACACTCGGAAATGAGAGAAAAGAAAATTTTTAGAGTATTCTCAAGAAGCAGTATAGCATAGTGGTTAAATGAATAATTCCTACAGCCAGGCTACATGAGTTGCAAGCTGGCCAAGTTACTTAACCTTATCTGTAAAATGGAAATAGTAATAGTATCTACCTCATGGTGTTGTTGTGATAATTAAGTAAATATATAAAAGATGTATGAAATAGAGCCTGACACATATTATTTGCTATTATAATTACCTCTTATTTGCCAGACACAGGGGTAGCCTCTTTACACATGTAATCCTATTCAATTGTCAAAACAAGCCTGTGAGATAAGTGGACATCAGGAAACTGAGGCTCAGAGAGGTTAAGAGACTTGCTCAGGGTCACACAGCTAGCATGCAGCAAAGCCAAGATTTAACTACCAATCGCAGTATAAAGCCAGTGTTCTGTTGATTACCCAATGTTAAGATGATAACAGGTGGAAAGTTCACAGGTGGTAAGGTGATAGCTATTCAGGGAGGAGACAGAATTCCCTCTATGCTCATGGCTTCTGTGGAGTGGGGGCGGGAGGGTGTCAGGAGAGGTTTGGACTGGTGCATTTGGTAGAGAGGACAGGACCCTTTGTCTAGTTACAAACCTCACCCAAACGTCTGCCAACCAGATTAGGACCTTACTTTCTTGTGACTGACTCACAACTGCCCACTCAGCACCTCCACTTGGATATCTAATATACATCTCAGATTTAGCAAGTCCAAAACAGGAGTTCACTTGAAAAACTGGCTCTACCCCCTGGTTCAATATATGACGACTCCATTCTTCCGGTTGTGCAGACCTAGAGACTCAGGGTCGCCCTTCACTCTTTCTCATGCCTCCGATATCCAATCCGTCAGCTCATCTCTCATCCAATCCCATTGGTTCTACCTTCAAAATACACCTAGAATGAGACCACCTCCCACCATCTGCACCCCGACCATCCTGGTCCCTGCCATCTCCTCTCCTCCTGGACCATTGCCGCAGACTCCCAGCTGGTCTCCCTGCTTCCACCCTTGCCACCTGCCATGGTGTGTTCTTCGCACAGCAGTCCGAGTACTCTTGTAAAAATAACTCAGATCACATCGCTCCTCTGCTCAAACTCCTCCAAACCCTCTCATCTCAGAGGAAAGTCGAAGTCCTTCCAACGGCCTGAACAGCCCGCCATGATCTGTAGCCCTCCTCCAGCTCTCTCAGACCTCACCTCCCACCGTTACCCTCAGCTCCGCCTGCTCCAGCCACTAGGCCTCCATTCCAGTGCTTGCAATGCCGAGTGGGCTCCTGCATGAGGGCCTCTGCACTTGTCTTCTCTCTACTGGACACACTCCACCACAACGCCCTCACCACTCACTCCCTAATGTCCTCCAGCTCTCTGCACTGCTCAGTCTCCCCCTGCCAGAGAGGACTACCTGATCCACCTGTGGAAAACAGCAACACGCCGCCCTCACCTGGGCACTCCCTCTCCCTTAACCTGCCTTATTTTTTTCACAGCATTTATCACTTATCACTCCTTGATGTGATCTATTCATGTATTTGCTTATTGTCTCCATCTTCTAGAAGGGAAGGCTCACGTGGATAGAGATTTTGTCTGATTTATTGACTGCTATTTCCGTATCCTCAGTGCCTGGGAGAATATGCACACACAGTAGGCATCAAGACATATTTGGTGAAGGAGGGAATGGAAAGAGCCTTCTGGACATTCTCCTGCCAGCTGAACAAACACCTCTGCTGACTGCTTCAGGTTCCCACCCTAAAATCAGGCTTTCAGAAGACTCTCCATTCTGCACTTTTTTCCACCTTAGGAATCAAAACTCCAGGATGATCCTGAACAGAGCTTTTCCGGCTGGCTTGCTTTTGTGTTTTGTATTGCTGCTTGGTTTGGTTTGGCAGAAGAGGCTCATGGGCAAAGCCAGGTGCCAGTCTCCCCAAGTGTCCCTGGCTCACCATGTGCTCTTGATGGAAACGCGTCTGGGGACACTATTCTAAAGGCTCCAAACCAACCAGAAAATAATGAAAACCTCACTGCTCAAGTAGAGAAGAAAAAAATCCATCCTCCCTGATGCCCACTTCCATGGAAACTCTGAGTGAGTTCAAAAGGCCAATGCTGGCAATACTTTCAGCTTTTATTATCCTCTCTTATCGTTCCAGGAATTGCATTTGCAGGCGCACAGAGAAGGAGGCCTTTAAACTGAATGCATCAAGAAGGAAGCTTTCCAAAGCCCGAATTAATTATCTTCAGCAGCATCTAGACAATTACTATTTTGTGAGGAGTTTCCAGTCAGACCCTTTGGCACATCCATTAGGAACCCTCAAACCATGCCAAGTGCTCAGCCTCTCAGCTGCAGAATTCCCTCCACCCCTAAAATAAGCATGGCTATTAGAGAAAGGCTTTGTGGATTCAGGCGGGAGGCCTCATCCAATCCTCTGGCTTCTGCAGCGTCTCCTAACAGCTGAAGTGTTGCCTACAGAAGCCTAGCACAAACATGGAACATTCCAAGAGTTGAATACTAGGATATGCAACATCTAAATGTTCGTGGTTTTCTTTTCCTAAAAGGGATCCAAGTATATCCAAGCACAGCTGTGTTGATTAATCATTTCTCCAGAATTCTATTCGCAAAACCATCGATAAGGCTGGAGTGCCTATTAATGCATCCCAGGTTCAAGGATGCACATTCTATTCACATAAAGATGATCCCCCAGTGGAAGGGCTTGAACTCTGTGGTTTTTCTGACACTTGGATCAGTCATGACCCCTTTAGTATTCCTGAGCATTCAAACGGCACAAATTTCTAGTTCATCTTTTAAGTATATATATGTATGTGTACACCATACTTTAATTTGACATCCATTTTAAGATGTACCATTATTTCACATAAAGCTAAGAAAGAAAATGATGCTGTCAATTAAACTAGAATAAGCCATTGATTGTAAGTTGTGTCCTGATCAGAGATAAGTTGTAAAAAATCTTGCATCTTAGAATTACATGTGTGTGTGTTTGTAGGGAGACAGAGGAAGATGTAGTTGAAAGAAAAACTTCACATAAATGGTTTGGAGCAGTTATAGTTTTGATATTTTTACTATTTCTAAAATTAAGGAAAATAACTCATATTGCTTTAAAAAATATTTTACTTAGGGAATTTTAATAGAATTTTTAAAATTATAAACTGTATGAAGTTATTTCTGTTTTAGACTCTGGTGAGCACACACTCAGTTCTCTAACACGAAAATGAGTTATGGAGTTGCTGTTTCTGCCTCCTCTTCTTGCAAAGGGCCAAACCACCTTCGGTGTTGCTGCCTCAGCAGAGCATGTGTGATTAAGTAATGTGGCAAAATGGTTCTCTTTCTAAGATCTTGGATTCACTCATGTACTAACTCACTCTTTCACAACCTCCTTCAAACCTCTCTGTCAGGGGTAGTTTTCTGGGTTTATCACTAATTTCTCATTTGCAGAATGGCAGGCTAGAACTAGATCCATTTCTAGGCAACCCTTTCTGCTTTAACATTCAGCTTTACACTAATTCCACTTTGACTTAAAAAATGTAGGAATCAGCTGGCAAACATGTAATGAGCATATTACACCAAGACAGTCAACTGTCTTTGAGCGCTCACTATGTGCAAGGCACTGTGGTATTTGCCTCCCACACAGTATGTTATTTAACCCTGAAGCTGCTCTGTGTGGTAGATATCACTATGACCATTTTACAGATGCAGAAGCTGCAAATAAATGCCAAGCAGGGCGCCTTTTTTTCTGTTATAGATTTATTGAGATATAATTCACATCCCATACAGCTCACCCTTTAAAGTGTAAAATTCAGTGGTTTTTAGTATATTCAGAGTTGTGCAACCAGCACCATGATCAATTTTAGAACCTTTTCATCACCCCCTCAAAACCCTATACCCTTTAGCGGTCATTCCCCATCCCCTACCCTCCCAGCCCCTGGCAACCACTAGTCTACCTCGTGCCTCTAGAGAGCGGCCTATTCAGGGTATTTCCTATCAATGGAATCGGACAATATGTGCCCTTTCCAAGCAGAGTCTTATACCCAAGTCTTTTGGACTGTGGTACTGTACACTATACTGCCTGGGTGCTAGGTGTTGGAGGACACAGATAGAGTAGGACACTAATCCCTGCTCAAGTTTGAGGGAGAAGACATACATTTGAAACAATAGCAGACAATATAAGACGGTATACCATTTACATTCAGAATCAGAAAGAGGAGACAAAAATGTGAAAACACCAATCTTCCTTGCTACCCAGTTTTCCTGCTCTTCTCCGCCTGCATGTGAGTGTTCAGCAGCGTGCACACAGGCACTTGCGTGTCCCTGTCTGCATGTGGATGTTTAGAAGTGTGCACAGAAGGCCAGCCTAGTGCCATAGTGGTTGAGTTCGCATGCTCTGCTTTGGCGGCCCAGGGTTCACAGGTTCAGATCCCGGCACGGACCTACACACCACTCACTAAGCCATGCTGTGGTGGCGTCCCATATACAAAATAGAGAAAGATGGGCAAAGATGTTAGCTCAGGGCCAATCTTCCTCAGCAAAGAAAAAAAAAATATATATATATATAAGTGAATGATAATAATACATGCTTCATAGGACTTTGCGGATGCATGTAATTCTCTTATTTTATTACCTAGCACCTGGTAAGCACTCACTAAATGAATAACTACTGTCTTATTATTATTACTATTTTCTAGTCATTATTACTTTCTAATCATTTTTCTATCATCTTGTGATGATTATTTTCATTTTAAGTCTTAGATCTCATATTCCCATTACAAAGGCAATGTTTATTTTTATTTTATTTATTTTTTCCCCCCAAAGCCCCAGTAGATAGTTGTATGTCATAGTTGCACATCCTTCTAGTTGCTGTATGTGGGACTCGGCCTCAGCATGGCTGGAGAAGCAGTGCATCGATGGGACCCTGGGATCTGAACCCAGGCCGCCAGCAGCGGAGCACGCACACTTAACCGCTAAGCCACGGGGCCGGCCCTCAAAGGCAATGTTTATGTACTGATATAGCCTTCACAGTTCCTAGCTCTGCCAGACCCAGAAGCACCTGATTAAACAGCTGACAAATCATCTTGGATGATTCAGCTGAAGAGATCCAGTTCTGTAGTGGGGTTGAGATTCCTGATCTTAGACACAGCTAGATCTACCAAAGAATAGTACAGAGTGGGGGTGGGGGAAGAGGTTGAGAGGCTGATGAGATTTCACAATTAGTAGAGAATTATACAAACCAAGGTTATTTGCTGTGGACAACAAAATTCGCTCCAGCTGGCTTAAGCAGAAATAAATATGTGAAATGAACTAAACCCCACAAACCTTTGGGAAGGCCAGAAAACCAGGCTTGAGTACTACTCAGTCAGAAACAATACAGCCAGAAAAAACGCCCTACAGCATGGAACTGTTTTAATTCATGCCCCAGAAGAACCAAGCTCCTACTACCAAGCTTAGCAGAGAATCTGCTCTCTCTCTCTGGGCTCATCCACCATCTTGTATTTATGTCTGACAAGTTGGTGGAAGCTATGTCACAATTCTCAGTTTAGCTGCAAGGGAGTCTAAGAATGTAGTTCTTAGCTTTCTTGACAGAAAGAGGTTAGAATACGTGTTGAGTGAACCAACTTATTATCTGTCATACCAATTTAAGGGCTTTCTATTTGCCTGTGGCTTTATTAATATGACTTGCATCAGAAAGACCATGAGATATAGTGAAAAGATCACGGGCCATGACGCCAGATAAATGTGACTTCTTTCTTTTCCTTGCACACACCAAGTTTGTTCCTATCTTAGGGTTGTTTCATCTGTTCACCTTTTACTTGGAACTTCTGCCCCTATATCTTCTCATGGTTCATCCCTATTTGTCATTCAAGTTCCAGCATGAATGTCACCTCTTCAGAAAGGCCTTCCCTGACCACCCCATTTACATTGTCCCGTCTCACCCAGCCTCCCATCAAATCATCCTTTCTTTTTAGCACTTATCTGCTATTTTCTTGTTTGTTTTGTTGTTGTTGTTTGTTTGTTTATAGTCTGTGCTCCCCTTACCTCTAAATAGAATGGAAATTCCATAAGAGCAGAGACTTAGTCTGTCTTGTTCATAGCTGTATCCCTGGAGCCCAGAGGAGTGGCTGATACATGATAATAATAGGATATTATATTATGTTATGTTATGTTATATTATATTATATTATATTATATTATATTATATTATATTATATTATATATGGCAGTCTGGCTCTGGAGTCTGAGCTCTTAACTGCTACAGCATCCTAAACTTAGTAGGTGCTGAACAAATATTTTATGGATAAATGAATGAATGGACATCTTCTAGTCATCTCATTGACCCTCTCTGTTGTATTTAACACTGCTAATTGTCTCTTTCCCTGTCTCTTTCATAGGCTTCTCCTCCTCATCCTCCTCTTCCTTCTCCTTTTAAATGCTGGTGTTCCATCCTCTGTCAATTGCTATTCTTACTACATGCTCTCCTTAGGTCATATTATTCAGTATCATGATTGAACGACCATATTTTATGCTGATTGGTCCCAGATCTACCATAAATCTGCAGTGCTGACTCTCCCAGAGTGACAGAATTAAATGTTCGTGGGTTCCTGGACATCACCACTTGAGCATCCTTTAGGCATCCCAGACTCCACAAGCACAAAGTTGACTTAATTTGCTATATGTACAGTCAGGTTAGTCCCAGCTAGGCTGTGAAAAGTATGCCATTACCTCTTCCCCCGAAACAAAATCTGCTCCTTCTCCCATATCCCCCATCTCAGTCAATATCACCACCATTTACCCAGTCTTCGAGGCCAACAACCTGGCAGTCATTTTAGAATTTCCTCCCTCTCCTCAGAGCTAATCTATGATGAAGTGCTGTGGATTCTACATTTTAAATAGTTTTCCAATCCATCCCTTCCTCTCTATCCTACTCCCAGCATGACTTCTGAAGCTCCTTCCAAGACTATACATTGCAATAGTGTCCTAACTACTCTACTGTCTCCGGTCTTGCTCCCTCAAATCCGTTCTCTGAATACCACCATCCTGATCTAACCACAATAGAAATTTGTTAGCTCTACTCTGCACTCTTCAGTGGCTCTGCCATTCATTATCTTCAGGATAAAGTCCCCACTTGTTAAAATCATCCTTGATCTGGCCCTCGCCCATATCTCCAAAATCTACATCCGAGCCCTTCCCTACTCCCCACCTTCACCATCAACTTATGCTTCAGAGACGGCCAGTTCACTGCATTTCCCCAGCAAATCCCATGTAGAGCCATGTTTTTCTCCTTGTGGAGTAGGGACCAGGGAAACAGGAAATATGCTGATAGCTTTTCAGTCCCCTATTTTCTCCCGGAGGCCCAGCTGCAGTCTTGCCATTTCGTTTCAGCAGACACTCCAAGAGCTTTATAATTCAGTCCCTTTATTCACTTCTGCTGGCTCAAGTTGATGTCTATTTGAAACCAAAAGAGTTCCAACAAATGCACTGATGAACTGAAAGAAAAGGCATCTATTTACATGAAATGATTTGCATGAGAGGAAGGAAGGAGCCCCTTCACAGGAAGAGGGAGAGGTTGGGGAGGACTGCCGGGCCAGCCCCAGGGATTTGGAGATGACTGTCTGAGCAGTGCAGCAACAGAAGCTGCACACAGATGATGAAGCCACTGGTTTACAAAGACTCCCTCCTGAAGAAGCACAGCTTTTGTGCCCAAGTGACAAAGTACCACACAGGGCAGGGCCTTCTCCCTCTTCTGTGAGGGATGCAGCCCAGCTTTGGCACATTTAGTGTTCCAGGGAACATGGACCTGCTCTGGCTTCGCAAAGGCTGTCTGTCTGGGGATCACTGAAAGATGGCTTTCTCAGCACAATCCTTGGGTTATCCCCATCGACACCAGCAGTGTGGGTTGTGGAAATGCACCATCCTCAAATGGCTCAGTGGGCAACAGTTATCATTGGCAGGAGGTGATCAGAGCACAGTAAGAAGACATCATGAATGCCCCTTGGTAACTGAAGTGGACAGAATTATCTGCAGTATACCCACTGGGGACTCCCCAAAATAACTAAGACTTGAATGGGGGGAGTCAAGGCTCTGAAACTTGAAGATGTGAGATAAATTCAGCAAAATGTGGGTTATCACCATTAACATGTCCCCATATCAACCCACAGGCCAAGGAAATCTGAGAAAATTCAGATTCATAACATGAGATTTACTTTAAAAAATTAAAAAGTGAAGGAATAAAAAAACCAAGAAAACTAAAATGGAATTACCTGTGGGACTTTCCTTCAAAGACTTCTCTACAACTCAAAGATATTTATGAAATGTCATCTACTAAAAGAAATAGTTTATAATTTAGCATGCTGAGATTTTTTTCTATTAATTCAGTAAAGTAGAATAGGACAACAGAAAGCTTATATTCCAGGGTTACAGGTCTGAAAGCCACCTTTATAAAATCAGGGTCCCTGGGTAGTCAGCCACAGAGATCTCGCCAGTTTTCCTTGAGCTCACTTGGGAAAGAAGTGCAGTCACGCGCCGCATAACAAAGTTTCGGTCAACGACGGACTGCACACACAACGGTGGTCCCATAAGATTAGTACCATGGAGCCTAGGTGTGTAGTAGGCTATACCATCTAGGTTTGTGTGAGTACATTCTATTATGTTCGCACAACGACGAAATCACCTAATGACGCATTTCTCAGAACATATTCCTGTCATTAAGCGACACGTGACTGTAGACAGACATTTTTATAAACTTGCTTTTTGTTCTGTATTTCACATGAAGTGCTTGACCCAATTGTGAAATGACACTTTCCTATGCCTGGTTGGGATTAACCCAACTGAACATATAGCAAATCAATTCACCCAGGGAATGCACAACAACCTAGCTTTAAAGGGACGCTTTCTCTCTAAGAAAACTTGGAACTAAATTCTACTTCACACTTATACACCTTTCAGGATCTTCAAGCTTTTTTCCATTCTTTTTAGTGAGGAGATACTGAATTTTAAATTGAAGCTAATTTAAAATCTTCTTTTAAAACATCTTAACTGTGTTTACAGATATTCTTATGACACCCAGGAGACATGAAATGCAGGATCATTAGTTCATTGGAAAATGAAGACTTGGGGAATTAACATGTTTTTCATACATAAACTTTCAAGTAAACTAAATCAAGAAATCAAACTTCCAAATGATAGGAGTCATCCAAAGCAGTTAGCAAAACCTTAGGAGATAGGGACTGTTGTTATCTCTATTTCATAGATGAAGAAGCGGAAGCTTGGAGAGCTTAAGTCTCTTGCCTAAGATCCACAGCTAGTAAGTGGTAGAGCAGAGATCAAAGGCAACCTGACTAGAGAGCCCACATGTGACAACCAGCATGACTATATGGCTTCTCGGTTTCTGCTACCACCTTTCTTTAGCTAGGATGTGTATCTTTGGGCTGTTTTGGTACCATCTCTAATCCCGTCTATATGTGATCTTATCTTTCGAGCACCTAACCCTTCTCTAGAAAGAAAGTCTAATGGCTTAGCTTGGATTAGTGTCTCTACTATGTTTTTTTTTTCAGCACTACCACGCAATTCTCCAATTCTCAGCAGACACTAACTGGGCCGTGAGTGTCCTACAATTTAACTGAATTTTGACACTATGTACCTGGAGATAGCATCAGATCCCACAGGTTTAGGGCTCAGTCCAACAGACTCTCCCCCACCCCCAACTTCAGACACCAATTGCAAGTCCAGGTTGTCGCCTGTGCTTCTTACCAACTGGCTGTAGATTGGAGGTTCCCATGACCCACTCCTTGGGATTGATTAATTGACTAGAGCAGCTCACAGAAACATTTTACTTACTAGATTATTGGTCTATTATAAAAGGATCTAATTTAGGAACAATCAGACAGAAGAGATGCGAAAGAGTAAGGTATGTGGGAAGGAACGCGGAGCTTCCATGCCGTCCCCAGGTGCAACACTCTCCCAGCACCTCCACATGTTCACCAGCCCAGAAACTCTCTGAAACTCATCCTTTTGGGTTTTTATGGAGGCTTAATTACATAGGCACACTTGGTGAAATCACTGGCCTTTGGCAAGTGATTCAACTCCCAGCTCTTCTCCCCTCCTCGGAGGTGAGGGGCTAAGACTGAAAGTTCCAACCCTCTAATCACATAATTGACCCCCTGGCAACCAGCCCCCATCCTTAGGCGCTTTCCAAAAGTCACCTCATTAACGTAAACTCATATGTGGTTGATAGCAGTTTGTTATGAATATCAAGACACACCACTTAGGAGATCCCAAGGGTTTTAGAAGCTCGGGGCCAGAAATGAGGACAAAGACCAAATATATATTTCTTATTATGAATCACAGTATCACAGTGTCTATGTTTAAGTTGTGGGGACATGAGCTGGAAAACCCCTCAAATGCACCTACTACATCTCAGTGGGCTCTTTACAATCAAGACTTGACTAACAACCATAAGCAGTAATATTAGGGAGAGGAGAAACGGGAGGATTACCAGAATTGATAACCTACTATGTGCCAAGCACTGTGCTAAGTGTTTTAAATAATTACCTCATTTATCTGTATAACAACACAAGGACTAAATGAGATCAAAGACTATCAAAGGGTCAGTGTCAAAACCACCACCAGTGTTAAAGAACAATGACAGCACAAGACATTAGAGGACTCAACAGCCTGAGAGGAGTGAGGATAAGAAAAGCGGATTTAAATTTTTCTTACTTTATATTTTGAATAGGTATTATATACAATGGTACAAAGTTCAAAGGGTACATAAGAAGGATTTTTTTTATTTGTTTGTTTTATATAGTCAAAATAGTTTGATTGAGACCATAAATTTTTTTCATAAGAGTTTGTAATGGACATTTGTCATTTGCATCTGCCCCAAATCTTTTCTTTGTAGTTCTTCTATATTGTGAATTCTCTTTTATATAGATAGAAAAAAACAAACAAAGACAACACATTTCCTAAAACCTTTGCTGTTAGGATATAGATATTTGACTATCTTCCAACAAATCCCAACCTAAGCAAGACTTGGGATACGGGTGAAAAGTTGCAGACACACTCTTCTCCTAGGAAGTATGGACACGGGAGCATTTGGTTTTCTGCAGGAACTGTAATGGGAGTCCTGGTGGTCGGTACCCGGCTTTACAGACATTGAGCATCATCTGGCAGCCACAGCAGGATTTCTGCTAGAACACACCCCTATGATGTGTTGGACATTTATGGTGTGGTCAGACATTCTTCCTGGCTACTTTACTCTGACTGTGTGACATCCAGGCTTTGATCCTTGGCCCTTCCATAACTTCTAATTAATACCAAGTAATAAATTTCTACTGAAACTAGCTAGAGTGAGTTCTTTCCCTGAAAGACACCCCAAGGTATCGGGAATCTGGGATTGTTGAGGAGACTTGGTTAGATTTGAAAGCAGTAAGGATGAGAGGTAGGTCAAACACTGGCACCCAGTGGCAAAAAAGTCACTAAAACTATTGTAATAGAAGTTAGGACGATACTATTCCTGCCTCAGTTTAGATGTATGCATCAACAGATTATATCTCAGGATGCCAAAATTAGAGTGAGACCAACCCCCCACTCCCCAACCTCACCCATGCCACCTGGATTTATAATGTGAAGAACAACCTATCACATCTCCTGGGGTTCTCAGTGCAAGGTGGTCAGAGAGGATATGGAGAATGTAAGAGGATATAAAGCAGTCAGAGAGAGGCTATGGAGAAGGTTGAGATTTTTTGTGAAGAAGATTTTGCTCTGGTTTAAGTCCTCTTCCCTTTGGACAAAGGGCACAGGTGCTATCTCCCAACCCCAAGCCTAGCGGGAGTGCTTCCAGTAGACCACCAGAAAAGCTTTGAAATGTGTCCCCTGCAGTTGGAAGTCACAGAAGACTAGGGTCTGACCAATGACCAAGAAAGCTCAATCAGGATGTGAACTGAAGTCCAGTCCCACCAACGAAATACAGAATGTTAAGAAGGGCTGGCTAAGTGCTTGGGAGATAGAGGAGCCAGGAGGGCTGCTACATGGAATCACTGGGCACTCCCAGAGTTTCTTGGGGCAAGGGATGAGGAGATTTCCCATGATTACGTGTGGGTTATACCAGAGAAAGCCTTGAGTCCTGTCTGATAGGTCCTTTTAGAAGGATATCCAGAGGCTGAGGAAAGAGTTGAAAGAGACCACCCAGGATAGAGAGTCAAGGGAACTGCGGGAGAGGGGGCCTGCAGGGAACCTGCAAAATGCCTATGCAGGAGCCCTGAGAGAAAGGATCAGCTTGAGCCATCACCAGCTTTAATCATCTGCAAGGCCCAGAGAACGTGAAGCCACCAGATCAAGTAATAACTCACTTACCGCTTTCTCTCTCATCTCTATCCTACCTTCAATTCTGGGGGAGAAAGAAAATGACAGCTAGCAGGTAGACATGAAGCAGGGACAGAAAGAGAAGGCATAGAAGCTGTCAGAAAAGTTTCATCCAGGCGTAGGGGAAGATCATCTTCTCCTCTTACAATACAGAATGAAGTTTAAGGAGCTGGGAGAAGGTAAATATAACACTGTATTTCGATTGCATCATGAGTTTGGTTCGTAGTAATCCATGGTGCCTAGTGGCAAAACTCAAAATTATCACCTATATTCATAAGGAATGAAATGCGTAGTGAAAGCAAGGCTCTGGTGGACTGAGGAGGGAGGAATGTAGAGGCTATGAGGTGAGTAGTTCTATCTAATTGCATGATAAAATTTACAGAAAAAAATCACAGGCTTAGGGATTTAGATTCTCACTTCAAGGCGTGGTCAGTGAATGAGGACGTTTCTATGACTTCTCTAAAATACAGTACTCTTTTATCTCATGCAGGCACAGGGCTAATGAAGCTGAAAATCAGAAGCAGAGACAGATCCTGAAGATTGATGAATTACAAAGTAGATCGAATTCACAGTCTCACCAGGTCTTTTGGGACATTTATTGCGAAAAGTGGCTCTTCCTCTGAGTACAGGAATGGAGTGTTTTGGAGTTGTCAGATAACCCCAAGAATCTAAAACCCCCAGAACTCACAGAGCTTCCTGGGCCAATGAAAGCAGCCCTTCCTCCCGTTCTGATGAGGCGGGCCCTGTCTCGTTCAAAGACATTGTAAGGAGTTCACTGAGTGGTCACCTTGCAAGGGGACGTCCTCATGGCACACCCCTACCTCTGCTCATTGACTCAGACCCGCAGCTAGAGTCAGATTCTAGCATGCCCTGAAATCAAAATCAAACCTGGGAAGAAAAGGCTTACACACCAAAAGCATTGCAAGATTATGGGAAAGAATTTGGAGAGTTTTAGGAAGAGAAGAATACAATTTTAGATCAGGTCAAATTCATCTTATAGGTGCTCTTACCAAAAAGTCTGGATTCCACATGCTAGATTAAACAACCGGGAGAGGTTTAAACTTCTTGTTATTGTCTGAAACTGAGTCTCAGTGGTGGCCTGTGCATGTGAAGTGCAGATGCCATACATTCGTTGATGTAATATAGAGAAGGGAATCCAAAGTCCTAAGGAGACAGGAATATTTGAGTGGATTTCTAATACCTGATCTGCTCACCCAACTTCAGGGAAAAAACCACATTGGTGAGAGGCCTATTAGCATATTTGAAAAGCACTTGCTTTCTGTAGGCCAAGGATGAGAGTGGGAGTTGCTTCCAAAGAGAAAGGTTTCCTGGAGGGGCAAGTAGGTTCTGATTCCTGAAATAAGCAGAAGGCTTATGTGTGATTATCAGAAGGGATATTTGAGGGTGCCTAATAGATCCTAGGGTCTTTAGGGCTAAAACACATGGGCACCAAAGTGTTACTTACTTTGTATGACAATAACAACAACAACAAAATCTAAGTCTGGGGAACAGAGGCCTGACTTTAGTCACAATGATGGAGAGTCACAGTCCTTCACCCAATTCCCGGCCTGAGTCACTTGCCAGATCCAGAGCCCCTTGAACAAAGGGGAGACCAAATGCTCTTGAGGAACAACCCTGCAATGGCACCACAAGTGTATACTGATGCTCTCTTCCTTTGCTTTAATAAAGGCACTTGGAGCCATTTACCAGGGCAATTGAGCCCTGGGAAAAGAGATTTAAACAGGCCTTTTGGGATTATTATTATCTCCTAGCTAATGCTAATCCCTGGAGTCTCCAAATGTCTTCCGTGGTTCTCTAGTGGGTATATGGAGGTTTACGGAAAACAGGTGAGAGTGGGGCTCACTCATAGTAGGCCTATTCATAGTGATCCTAGTGGATCCTTGAACCCATTCTATAGTTATTTCCTCAGTTCTTGAGTGCTTATTTGTAGCCAAAGTACTGGCAGAATGGTCGCACAAGCTTCCTGATGTGTGGTATGAATGTTATTATGGTAGAAAGGGTTAGGTGGAAGCCTCTGGAACTGTCCCTCCATACTGAAATAATAAACCAAAATGCTTTGTAATTATTAATTTACTTAATCTTCACAATAATCCTATGACATAAGATCTATTATCATCTCCTTTTACAGATGAGGAAACTGAGAAGCTAAGCAATTTGCCCAAGTTGACATATGATACTGGTTCCCGACCTGAATGCTAATGGTAGTATTAAAGTGCATAATTCCTATAATAATTATTTGTTTAATGTCATTCTGATGTGCTTTTTCCAACACCACTGAGCAATTCTCCAATGCTCAGCACACACTGACTGGGTGTCCTACAAGTTTAACTCAATTCTGACACTGTTTACCTGCAGATAGCATCAGACCCCACAGGTTAAGGGCTCATTCCCACAAGACTGCCACCACTTCAGATGCCAATCAAAAGTCTAGGTTGTCACCTCTGCTTCTGACTGACTAGCTATAAATTAGAGATTCCCATGACCCCCTCCTTGAGTTCAACTAATTTGCTAGAGCAGCTCACAAAACTCAGAGAGGGGCCCGCTTGGTGGCACAGCGGTTAAGTGCGCGTGCTCCACTGCAGCGGCCCGGGGTTTGCAGGTTCGGATCCCGGGCGCGCACGGACGCACCGCTTGTCAAGCCATGCTGTGGCAGCATCCCATATAAAGTAGAGGAAGATGGGAACAGATGTTAGCCCAAGGCCAATCCTCCTCAGCAAAAAAAGAGGAGGATTGGCAGATGTTAGCACGGGGCTGATCTCACGCACACACAAAAAAAACCTCAGAGAAACATTTGCTTATGTCTACCAGTTTATTATATAAAGGATACAGATGAACAGTCAGATGAAGAGCGACATAGGGTGAGACCTGAAAGAATCCTGAGCTTGGGAGCGTCTATCCCCATGGAACTGGGGTGCACTGTCCTCCCAGCATGTAAATATGTTCACCCACCCAGAAACTCGTCAAATCTTGTTCAAGAGTGTCTATAGAGCTTAATCTGCAGGCCCCCCTCCTTCCCTTTCCCAGAGGATGGTGGGTGGGGCTGAAAGTCGCAACCTTTTAATCACTTGGTCTTTCTCGTGGCCATCCCCAGCCTGAGGCTATCTAGCGGTCCCACCCTAAGTCACCTCATCAGCATAAACTCAGGTGTGCTCAAAAGTGCCTCCTTATGAATAACAAAAGTACTCCTATCACTCAATAAATTCCAAAGGTTTTTAGGAGCTTTGTGCCAGGAACCAGGGATGAATACCAAATATATATTTCTTGATGTAAATCACAGTATCACAGTCATCCATTTCATTAGATTGTAAGCTCCATGAAGATCTCTTGCTCATCATTTTCTCTCTTCTTCACCGAGGTATCCCAGAGATAGTGCAGGGTTCTGCACATGGGATTCTCTCAATAAATATTGGAATCAATGACCCATTGATTCTGAATATGATAATAGTATTATTATCGATTGCTTGATAACAAATTACTACAAATTTAGCAGCTTAGAACTACATACATTTATTATCTCACAGTTTCTGTGGGTCAGGAGTCCAGGCATGGCTTTGTTGGATCTCTACTGTAGGGTTTCATCTGAAAGCTGCAATCACAGTCTTGGACAAGGCTGCAGTCTTATCTCAGGGTTTAACTGGGGAAGGATCCACTTAAAAGCTCACATGGTTGTTGGCAGAATTCAGTTCCCTGTAGGTTGTTGGACTGAGGGCCCCAGTTTCTTGCTGGCTCTCAGTTGGAGATCACCCTCAGTTCCTGCCATGTGGGCCTCTCCATAGGGCAGCTCACAGCATGGCAATTTGTTTTATCAAAGCCAGCAAGGAAGAGGGTCTGTTAGTAGGATGGACATTATAATCTTATGTAACATACCAACGTACATGTAATCACATACATCCAATTACCTATTGGTTAGAGACAAGTCACCAGGCCCACTGACACTTGAAACTGGAGGACAACTTGCTTTAACTGTACTCAGTTAGTTGTCCGTTTGCAAAAGTACTTAGATAATGCGTTACTAAAGCCCACCCTAAAGATAACATCTCTGATGCTTGGGTCACCATGGTAATGGATGCTTAGGTTGTTTTTCAGGAACTGAGAGTCAACTCCTTGTCCCGTTCAGGCTGGTTGAGACCACCAACTCATCAACTGGGCCTGTGTAAATGCCCAATAGGTGACCCTTTGACATCAGGGGGCTGAAAACTCCACCCTCAGATCATGCTAACGCCACCATTTTGTGAACATGCGTCCTATGAAGAGCCATGAAGCTTGACCATGCTCGCGCAGATCATCTATTACCTCACTAATCCTTACCTCCAAGCATCTATTCCCACACTTCAGACCACACTGCCCCTCTATCCCACAGATACCCCTAATCCCCATTTTCAGAGAGGTGGACTTGAGACTTGTTCTCTTATCTCTTCACGAGGCTGCCTCATGAATAAACCCCTTCTCTGCTGCAAAACTGGTCCTCTTGGTGATTGGCACACTGTGTGGCAGGCAAAACAAGCCTGGTTCAGTAACACACTCATGGGGAGAGAATTACACAAGAATGAAGATACTAAAAGGCAGAGATCATTGGGGGCTATCTTAGAGTCTGTCTGCCTCAGTAATTCACAAAATACCCTCATGAAATCAGCTAAGCTGTGCCCATTCTCTAAAGAAGGCAGGATAGTTAATGTCTGTAAAATGCCAGCAGGCCCTCATTAGCTCAGCCTTCATTATCCAAGTCCCTGCTTTGTCAGGCTGCACAGTGAAGTGAAGGTCATCTTAAGATGAAAATTTTCACTAATATCAAATTAGTCCCCATTCAAACAAACATTTCTCCTCTTAATGCTAGTATATGTCCTCATATGTCTCATTTTGCCAGAGCGGCCTCTTGCTAATTGTGTGAGTCTGCAACGCAAATACAATCAAGCCAATTGCACAGGCACTTCAAAAGACAATTATTTGAATAGCAGAGGCTTTGGAGAGGCTCTTGGGAAAACTGATGTAGCTCTCAAATAATTTTTATAAAATGATTCTTGTTTTGATCATGTTGGGAAATTTGAGTATGGAAGATTATGTATCCTGCTATCATACCGTTTTTGGAGAAATATTATGAAAAAAATGTCAGCGAAATATATCTTTTTTCATTCTAAGAAAATTGCCTAGATGCAGAAAACCTAAATAAACTAAGCTTAAATATAAGAAAAAATAACATTGTCCCCTAATTTTATTTTATTTTTACTATTTACTATAAATTTGGGTCTGTTGTGAGTTGTGCCTGGGTTCAAATCATAACTATGTCAATTACTAGCTGTGTGATCTTGGGCAAGTTATTTAACTTTTCTGCTTCTCCGTTTACCCATCTATAACATGGAGATGCTGGTAATAATAGTACCTATATCACCTACTATGCCATTTGGCCCTAATAATAACCCTGGGAGGCCAGTATTGGGGCAGGTGCCTTTGAGAGTGAGTAACTTGGGGGTTGGTGTAAGGTGACCAGATGTCCCTTTTCTGCCTCCACAATGCTGGGCCTTGGCAGCATAAACCAAGTGGCCAAGTAATTAAGGGCAGGGGTATCTGCAAATTTAGGATAATTTTTTCATCTGAGTCTAACTGGTTTTGGAAAAAGTCCATCTAATGTGAATCTACCTAAAACAAAGACCAAATGAAATACTGCATCTCACAAGATATGAGAGCATGTAAGTAACTTTCCGAAGGTCACTGGATAGGAAGTGGGAGATTCTAGGTGTAAAGCCAGCTGTAACTAACTCCAAAGCCCAATTTGATGCTTTTTTCATACACTTCTCTTTGCGCAGCCCTGTGGATTGGAGGATGAGCAGCAGAGAGGAGAGGCTTGGCCTGGGAGAAATGCAACAGCACTCAGATTGATAGCCAATGGAAGAATATTGCTAGCCTTGCTTCTCCTCATCACTCCTCTTCCTCAACTAACCCTTTCATGCCTCAGCTCTCCCCTGTCCCCACCCCCACCTCTTATGTTCCTCCGGGGTGCTGCTTAAGAAGGTTTTTGAGCAGTGCCCTTGAGATCTTAGGAAAAGAGAAATGATCTAAATCAAAAAAGCAAATAAATCAATACTGAATCATCTTCTAGCTGTTCTTTTTGAACAGAGAGAGGAACCCAAAGCAAGGCCCGGGAGTGTTAGAGTTCATTTTCAAAACAGAATGTGTATACCGTTCATTCTTAATAGACCAATGGAGTGAGATGGAATTCGGAGGCACCGAGGGAAGCGTCATTGCCTGACAGGTCAATGACACAAACGTAAGCAGCTGAGTCCACACACAAGCTAACACGGGAGATGGAGGTGCTGCTTGAGGCTAGGAAGAGTCAACTGTACCTTTAGTACTTGGGATTCTGAGCGTGAAACCTGGCCTTCCCACTTTAAGAAGTCACTGCATCTCTGCTTCTTCAGATGGGAAGTAGAGAATAACCAAAATCCTTAGAGACCAAGCTTGGGATGGAAAAGAAAATGAAATGCTGGTATCCAAGTGGTTTCGCCTCGGAAAATAATAATTATGGGGGAAGGAAAGTGTTATTCCAGAGTTGGTGCTGGGTACAATCTGAAGAACAAAATCAATTCACACCACTGTGGAAATATTTTGCTTCAGTTTTGACTGAAACTAAAAGAGACTGTGAGTAACATGCTTCATGGCATTTACTGATAAGGCTGGAGAGAAGATAATCTCATTGACAAAAGTCCACGAATTCAAAATCCGGGCCGGCCCCGTGGCTTGGCGGTTAAGTGCGCGCACTCCACTGCTGGTGGCCCGGGTTCGGATCCCGGGCGCACACCGACGCACTGCTTCTCTGGCCATGCTGAGGCCGCGTCCCACGTACAGCAACTAGAAGGAAGTGCAGCTATGACATTACAACTATCTACTGTGGCTTTGGGGGAAAAAATAAATAAAATTAAAAAAAAAAAGAATTCAAAATCCTGGGGTTATGTTATTCTTCTTATGAAATGATGAAAGGAGATTAGAGAATATTTATACCCCAGAAACCTCAGAAAAACAAGGAACAATAAATATTATCGAAGTAGGTCAAATATCTTAAGTTCAAAAATTTTTATTATATCCCATAATCCTGATCAATACAGTTTCAATATTTAAGAGTAAAAAACTCTCCAATATAGTTAACATTTTATTATACGTTTGTTTAAACTCTCAAAAATATGACCTTTAACCTTAAGTCTATAATGTCTATAAAGTTTGTGAAACATGTTTTAAGTATTAGATTATAAATTATATGTATTAGATTGTTAGTTATAGGAAGTTAGATTTGCTCACTGACTTACACACTCCCTAGAAGCAGAGCCTGAGACAGGGATTGGGGTGCTCATGGTTTATTGAAGGAGTATACTCAGGAGAAGGGGAGCAAGGGAGAAGGACAGGGCAGGAGGAGGAGCTAAGCGAAGGTAGGGCCTCAGCTGGAGAGGAGCTTCAGAGTGATCCCACTGGGAGCCCTGCAACATAAGTCACATCTCAGAGTTGGTCCCACCTTGAGGCAAGGGGGCCAGCCTTTTGCACCCCCGTGTCAATCAGTCATGGCCGCTGGTTACCACTGGGGGTGGGTGCAATTTCCTGGGGGGGGGGTGGCTCCCTTTGGGCTGAGGGCAGTTCTTTGGAGAAGGGCAGCTGTGAATGCTTAGCAGCCTAAACTCACAGCACCTGGGGGATGGGTGCACGAGCCAGGAAAGGCACGTGGCCTGTAAATGAGCAGCATCCAGCACACTAGCTACAGCTGCGAAATAAACTCACCTGCCTTGGGAAAATCAATCCACTGTCTAGAACCTCCCCAGCTTTGTATTAAGGAATCTCACCGCTATTGATATAGCATAGATTTCTTGCTTGTCAGTCACTAGTATTAGCTTTCTCCACTTAAGCCTGTTTGAAATAAATCCTTTGTCTGGCAGATTCTGGGAATCCCTCTTTTTCCACAGCCACAGACAAAAACAAAGGTGGATAAGAGCAAATAATATAAAAAGCAAGCACCGAAAAACTGGAAGAAAATCAAATGAAATATTTATCATCATTCTCAAAGGAGGATGATTTTTGAAGCCTGGAAGTAAGGAGAAAAAATCATAAAGGAAAAGATCAGCAGGTTTTACTGCATAAAAAATGTAAGACTTTTAGCCATCAGAGAAAAAGAAAAATTCTGCATAGCCAAAAAGGTAGACAACAGTTAGGAAAGGATGTTTCTGCAAATCTGAAAAAAAAAGAATTCCTCAACAAATCAAAGTTGCTAGTTTGGCAAGGGTAGAATTTTCACAGCATGCTCCTTGTCTGGAATCCAGAGTAAAACCCCCACCCAGCAAAAAGGATTGAATTATCCCTTTTCAAGTGCCACCTGTGACTAGCTGTAACCTTGGACAAGTTATTTCATTGTTCCATAGCTCAGTTTCTTTATCTGTAATATGAGGATAATAATAGTACCTACTTCGTTTTTATCATTCTTGGGGCTGCAAGAGCCAGGGGTCCTACTGGGAATTAATTGTCCATACTTATAAGGAGAGAAAATCAAGAGTTAGAAAGAGAAAAGGGAGCTGCAGTGGGTGACAGAGCAGAATTATCCAGGTGGGACAAGCAGAGGTGGGGTTGACAGAGTCAGGACAGTGTATCCAGCTAGGTTCTCCCATGCTCTGGCATGAAGCTGTCCTCGGCAGAGCTAAAGCTCTAGAACTTAGGTCAGAAGTTGCTAGAGGACCCTTGACACCAATGGAGATTCCTCCTTACCTACTATGATAGAGATGAAATTTGTTTCTTCTTCTCAGTCTCCCTTGTCATTAGGTGTGGTCATGTGACCAAATTCTAGCCCATGGAATACTAGTGGAAGTGACGTGTGCCATTTCTGGGCAGGTGCACATCGCATTCTTCCATTATCTCCTTTCCTTTCCAACAGCTGGAAACTGGATGTGGTGACTCAACCTGGACCACACAGATGACAACAGGCCCTAAGATAGAGCAGAGCTGCTAGATGGAAAGAGCTTGCATCCTGGAATTACCCTGTGGAGCAGAGCCACCAACCAACTGGGAACATCACACTGGACAGTTTCACGAGCAAGAAATAAGCTTCCTGGGAGCCGGCCAGGTGGCGAAGTGGTTAAGTTTGCGTGCTCTGCCTCAGCAGCCCAGGATGCGCAGGTTCAGATCCTGGGTGCAGACTTACACACCACGTATCAAGCCATGCCGTGGCAGTGTCCCACATACAAAATAGAGGAAGATGGGCACAGATGTTAGCTCAGGGCCAATCTTCCTTAGCAAAATGAGGAAGATTGGCAATGGATGTTAGCTTATGTCAATCTTCCTCACCAAAAAAAAAAAAAAGAAAAGAAAGAAATAAGCTTCCTTATTCATGCCACTAAATTATTTGGTCTTGTTACAACAATTTAGTGCACCCTAATACAGCCATGTTGACCTAAGCCTATTGATAAATGGCACTAACAGCCTTTCCTACAGAAACATCCAAGGCACTCCAGAACAGTGACCCTGCCAACAAGCAGGAGGAGACAATACATATGTGTTGAAGGCTACACCTGCAATTTGAAGGCTACTGTGAAAGGGCTTTGGCCCAAAATATTTCCCCTTTTGGTATATGAGAGGGGATTGATTGATTGATTGGTTGACCAGCCACCATGGTCCAGGTGCTGATCTAGATGCTTTAGATACATTACCTCCAGTCATCACAGAAACTCCCAAGGCACATGACAGAGGGGGAAATTGTAGCTTAGAGAGGTATGTAATTTGTCTAAGATCACCCAGCTGATAAATAGCAGAGATAGATGTGTCTATTTTCAAAGCCTCCATTCTCATACTACTGCCTCCTGGCTCAGGGAAGGAAGGGCATGGGCAGAGATTTTGATGGAAAACTAGAGGCTGGCCAGGAGAAAAGGCCACTTGGCTCTGGACCTCAAGGGATAGGTTTCTATGGTCAAGAGCATCAAGAAGCAGACGTGTGGCCACTGTGTTGTCAGCAGGTCATACTATGAGTAACAGGCCGAATATTCCAGGCATGGGTTGATAGGTACAACGGGTAGCCTACAAAGAACAGATATGAAATTACTACATTTACTGCGTACTTACGATGTGTCAGGCAGCGTTCCCAACACTTTACGTGGATTTACCAGGATTCTATCAAGTAACTTCACAATAACCCTTTGAAGTAAGTACTAATATTATCTCCATTTTACGGTTCAGGAACTGAGGCACAGAGAGATTTAAGTAACTTGTCCAAGGTTTAGAAATGGCAGAGCTAATATTTATCTTGTCAGGCCTCAAAGCTCACATCTTTTCCTTTTTTTTTTTTTTTTTTGGTGAGGAAGGTCAGCCCTGAGCTAACATCCATGCTAATCCTCCTCTTTTTGCTGAGGAAGACTGGCTCTGAGCTAACATCTATTGCCAATCCTCCTCCTTTGTTTCCCCAAAGCCCCAGTAGATAGTTGTATGTCATAGTTGCACATCCTTCTAGTTGCTGTATGTGGGATGCGGCCTCAGCATGGCTGGAGAAGTGGTGCATCGGTGCGCGCCCGGGGTCCGAACCCGGGCCGCCAGCGGTGGAGCACGCGCACTTAACTGCTAAGCCACGGGGCTGACCCCAAAGCTCACATCTTAACCCCCTACACTATACTGCTTCCTGAAACAGCAAATAATAAAATTCTGTGCTGCTATAATTATTCTTATCACTGTCCCCCACAGCAGGTGCCCATTTCTCCTGAAACCAGGGGCCCCCACAGTGGGCCTGCAGTCCTCATTACGTTTGGGCAAATCTCTCTCTCATTTTTATGCCTCATAGATGGCTATAGCTAGCGTGGTGTAATGGTATGAGAAAGGACATCGGGACTTTGGAGCCAGTCTTGGAGACAAATGCTGCCTCTTTAACTTCCTGGCTTAGGAATTATTAACTTCCCTGAGGGCCAGTTTCCTCATCTATAGAATAGTTTCGTATCAACTTATTAAGGTGACACCATATGCCATGCAACACCTATTAGTAACCAGGTAATACCTAAGAGATAATACCTATTAAGGTCATACCTAACACCACGCCCGGCATATAGCTACACGTTCCATAAATGTTCGTTTCCTTCCCCCATCCATAATTCTAGTCCTGCACTCTGGCTACCCCCTAGTGAGCAGAAATTGCTGAGTTTCATTCATCCTGCTGCCTGGATTTGAGACATCGGAAGTCAGCGCCTCTCCTTCCTTTTCCTAGCGCCATTACAAGCTGCATCCTCAATTTCTTTACTGCCCTCCTCTGAGGATCTCTAAGGACTTGGCAGACCCCAAGGGGGAAATACAAACCATTTTTATTTTACCAAGAGGGAAGCTGGGACACGATGCAAGATCAATGGTTTTTCTAGAAAAATTCAAGAGAAATTCCAAGTTTTCTTCCTTCCCACAGTCCGTCCCATTGTTTGAGTTGCTCCCCTGGAAGCCGGATGCAAGCAGCCGGCAGCTAGGGGCCACCGCATGGCCCATGAGGGAAGCCCAGCGGGGCTGGCTGGGGCAGATTTTCTGTCGCCACATCTTCTGAAACCCTCTCAGATTGCCTCCCCTGAATGATGGAAGTCTCCGCCCAAGAGTCATTTCATCCTGAAACAATTGCAGGCGCCGGGCGTACCCAGCCTGTGGCTTTGGATAGAGTGAGTGATGTGCTTCCTCTGATTTATGCCCATCCCTTTGATAAAACGCCCATCGCTAGGGGAAGTCAACCTCTTGTACCATCCTCTATTTTTAGCCTCCACATGAGTGATGAATCAGTTATAATCTGACAGTATGCTTAAAGACATATTAGAGGCAAATTAAATTACGGTGCTTCAGACATCACATACATGTCTAAAGAATAGAGCCAGAAGGCATAATCCCTGCCCAATTTCAATCCACACCCATTATAACCTAAATGTTTTTTTAAAGGACCCATTATACATCATAAGGTTGAATACGACTCTAAGATTAACTAAGTTTCCTCCAATTTTAATTAAGCTTCATATACCCCGGCAGCTCATTCCAAAAGCTGGAGATAGAAATGATTTCTCTTGAATATTATCACCATGCTGTGAGCTCAGACACTGCTGGTAGAAGCAATACTCTCAATCATTCAGATATATATGGAGGACTGACTCCATGACACGCACTGTCTTGGGCACTGGGGAGACAACGGTGAACAAAAGCAAGACAAAATTCTTGCCCTTGTGGAGCTAGCTTAGTGAAGAGGTAGACATTAGCCAAACAAATAAATAAATGGTTAGGATTGAGTGCTGAAATTACATTAGGTCTCTGAGTCTGTCTCCCTCTCCATCCATCTCTCAGCTCTTCTGTCTGCCATTTGGCTTCCTCTGCCAGAATCCTCTCTCTATGTGACTAAGATGGCCATTGCAGCTCCTGACTACTGTAGTGTTAATGAATGATGACCCCAGAGCTCCAGCCAAGTCCCAGGGAGGATGCTGATTGGCCGGGTTCAGATCACATGCTCATTCCTGTACTGGCTAGAGACTTGGGAAAGGAATATTATGATTGGCCATCCCAGGTCACATGCACACTCTCAGGGTGGGGAAGGGAGGGGCAGTGTTAGTCTCCTTGGCACCATATGCCCAAGCAGGATTCCTACTCATGGGAGAGGGTAGTTTCCCAAATGAAAGGATGATGGGCTGATGAACCTCCACCAAAGCGTCTGAGGGTTGATGTTGAAAGTCAGTCAGGAAAAAGAAGAAAAGAAGTAGCATCGTAAGTGATGCTTTTTCTGTGTTTCTCTCGATTCCTTTAAGGGCCAGGGACTGAGGCATGCAGCATGGTAGAGAGAGAGGCTTCCAGAACCAGAGAGACATGGGCTCAAATCCTGCCTCCGTTAGTTCCTCGTGGGTATGTGGCCTGGGGCAAGTCATCTAACCTTTTCTAAGACAGTTTCTTCACTGGTAGCATGGATAATAATTCCACCCCCATAGGACTGTTGGGGACTTGAAATGATATAAAGTAAACAAAGAAGTACAGTGCTGGGAGAGTCAGAAGTGCTTGGTGGATGGTGGGTATTTAGAAATCTCCCTGAAGTATCATGTTGTATAACAAACATTATAGACAGGCTCTTAACTTGTGAGGTAGAGGGAGGGAATGAAAAGTGCTCTGATAGAAATAAACAAGAAAAACCAACAAAACCCAAATCTGATAGAGTAATAAGAGTGGAGACCTCCTTTAGATAGCATAGACCAGGAAGGCCTCCCAAAAAAGGTGACATGTGAGCTGAGTCTTGAAGGATAAGAAAGCGATTGCCATGCAAAGAGTTTGGAGAGGGCATTCTAGACAGCGAGAACAGCAAGTGCAAAGGCCCTGAGGCAGGAAAGGGATGGGTATGTTCAAGGAACAGAAGGAAGGCCAATAGTTGGAATGGTGAAATTAAAAAGGTAGGTAGGAAACATCGTAGAAGGCCTTCCAGACCACAGTAAGAAGTTCAAGTTCCACACTGAATGATATATCTGGTTAAAATTCTAGTAAGACAATTAGAGTTGTCGGGTCTAGAATAGAATGGATAAGGGCATGTGTAGGGAGACAGTTAGGAGACCATTGCAATTGTCTAGGTAGTAGACAATGGGGACCTAGCCTAAGATGATGGTGGTGGAGATGGAGAGAAATAGATGGATTAAAGATATATGTTGGTTGTAGGACCAGGAAGACCCAGAGATGGATTTGTATGTGGGAGAGGAGGGAAAGGGAGGGATTAAAGGTTGATCTTGATGCTGGGGTTTGAGCAACTACTTGGGCGAATGTGGGGCCAATTCACTGAGACGGGCAAGCCTTGGGAAGAAACAGATTTAAGATATTGAGTTTGAGGTGCTCATAGGGCCCCAGTGACAGTATGAATTAGGCAGTCAGATGCACAAATCTGGGTCTCAAAGGAGAGGCCAAGGCTGGGGTACAAATTGGATGAGATCATCAGGAAAGAGGGGAGAGAAGAGAAGAGAAGGGGAAAGTCCAGCTTTGGGGCTTTCCTGTATGAGCCTTGAGACTCACAGAGGAAGAGTCAGTACGGGAGAGAGGCCGTGACCCAGGGGGGAAACCAGAAGAGTCGGGGCAGTAGAGACCAAGAGAGAAAAATATTTCAAAAAGAAAGTGGCGGTCAACTCTGGTGAAAGCTGTTGAGAGATTAGTAAAATGAGGACAGGGAAATGAGCTTTAAATTTAGAAAGAAAAAAAAAAACCACCCTTTATAGCAGTGACCTCAGACTGATCTTTCTAAAACGAATCTGATAATGTAACTCCCTTGATTACAGAAATCAGTGGCTCACCACCAACTCTTTTGCAGGGCGTATTGATCTGCTTCTTCCCAGTTTGGCTGCCATCTGCTCTCATTCCACTCCTCACTCCCTCGCTTGTGCTTCCTCTGAGCAGCAACCACAGGTCCTGCCTCTCTTAGCACCCCTTCCTCTCCGGGTCTGTGCACACGGTTTCTGGGACCTGTGCTGCTCTTGCCCTGCGCCTGATGGAAGCCGCACCCCTGGCCCAGCCCTGATTCCACCTCCAGTGTTGTTTGAGCCATTCCCTAGGATCTCACAAATCCTCTGCTCAGATCTCTAGTACAGCTCTCCCCAGGTTGCATTAGAATTGTTTTCCTATTCATTTCACCCACTAGATATGAACTCCCTTACAGCTGGGACTGTGTTTTGTGCATCTTTAGTGCCCAGCACAATACCTAATCCATAGTAGATGCCTACTAGGTATTTGTTGAATAAATTCCCCAAAGACTATTATTTCAAACAGAAGTTCTAACTATTCTTAAATGAAATGCAAAGTTTAAAATATACTTTTTGAGCCTGAATACACATACAAGTCCCCTCACTCAAAAAATCATCTTAAAGAGTACAAAAATATGAACACTCCCTGTAATGGGTTGAATTGTGTCCTCACTCGCACACACAAAAAAGATATACTGAAGTCCTAACTCCCAATACTTCAGAACAGGACTATATTTGGAAATAGGGTCTTTACAGAGGTAATCAAGCTAAAATGGGGAGGGTGGGCTCTAATCCAATATAGCTGATGTCCTTGTAAAAAGGGGAAATCTGGACACCGGGACAGACACACACAGGGGGAAGACCATGTGACTACACAGGGAGAGAAGCAAGTGAAGATGGTGGATTGGAGCGATGCATCTACAGACCAAGGAATGCCTGAAGCTACCAGAAGCTAGGAGAAAGGCATGGAATAGTTCCTTCCCTAACACCCTCAGAGGGAGCATGGCCCTGCTGACATATTGATTTTGGACTTCTGGTTTCCAAAACGGAGACAATAAATTTCTGTCATTTTAAGCCACCCAGTTTGTGGTACTTTGTTATGGCACCCCTGGGAAATGAATACCTCCCCCGACAAGGAGAAAGCTCAGAATGTATCTTCTTTGGTTTGTCACTTTGGCACTCTGTAAATTTAACTCAACTCTTTATGCTGAAGGATGAAAAAATATGGGAAAAAACCCAAATAGCACTCTCCTCAATTTTGCCTCACAAAGAATTAAGAAGAATTCCCAAAGACCTCACTTTAATCAGATTTAAATTAATCTGCCTTTGGTGTTTACAGTGATATTAAATTAACTGAATGCATTTTTATAATAATAATGTATTCTGAAGAGTGGAAATTGATTCTATCAATTTGAGTTCTCTATTTTTGTTTAGTAAAAGAAAGTTATGCATTTTCTTCTGCTCATTTTATAATCTTGGATGAGCCTCATTTTGGAATAAAATAATCTATTAATTAAAAATACTCTATGAAAACTATAAAGTTCTGGACTGAAACAGTGAGGTGGTATGATGGTTAATTTTATGTGTCAACTTGACTGAGCTAAGGGCTGCCCAGATAGCTGGTAAAATATTATTTGTGGGTATATCTGGGAGGGTGCTCCTGGAAGAGATTAGCGTTTATTAGACTGAGTAAAGCAGATGGCCCTCACCAAAGTAGGTGGGCATCATCCAGTCCCTTGAGGGCCTGAATAGACCAAAAAAGGCAGAGGAAGGACAAATTTGCTCTTTGCTTGAGCTGGGACATCCATCTTCTCCTACCCTCTGTCATTGATGCTTCTGGTTCTTGGGCCTTCAGACTCGGACTGAATTACACCACTGGCTTTCCTGGTTCTCCAGGAACCTTGCAGACAGCAGATTGGGGGACTTCTCAGCCTCCATAACTCCGTGAGCCAATTCCGATAATAAATCTCCTCTTATATATATCTATATAGATCCTATTGTTTCTATTTCTCTGGAGAACCCTGACTAATACAGATGGGGGGGGGTGAAATTTTCCAGAATTCATGGGGAGGTGGCAGAGAAATTCTCACTGAATGATTTGAATAGAGAAGAAAAAAAAAAAGAAGGTGATACTTTTGGGAGGCATTAGTCAATCTAACCAAGAAAACTGAAGCCACTTTGAATATTTAAACAGATGAAATTTAATACAGGGAATTGGTTACACATAACGGAAGAGCTAAGCACCAAACAGGACAATGAGGCAAACCTCAAATTAACAACTGAAGGAACCACTACTGTAGCGTTAGGCTAGAGCAGCTTCCTTGATTTGAGTACTATTGACGTTTTGGGTCAGATAATCCTCTGTTGTGGGGGGCCTGTCCTATGCATCATAGGATGTTTAGCCGTTATCTCTGGCCTTTATCTACTAGCTGCCAGTAGCACCCTCCACCCAAGTCGTAACAAACAAAAATATTTCCAGACATTGCTAAATGTCCCTGGAGTGGGGAAGGTGGGAGGTAGGGAGGAGGGATAGACAGAAACGTCCCCTACTGAGACCTACTGAGCTAGAGGGACAAAAGGAGGAGGTGGCATTACCTGAACCCAAGATCACGCAGGAAAAGCTGGAACCACGAAGCAGAGAAGTCTAGTGAAAGTTAGAAACAGGGAAAAGAAACCCTAGGCAGAGAGGGAAAGGGAGAGATATCCTGGCTGCTCCCTTGCCCCCTCAATCTCCTGCAGGCTGGTGTTGGCCTCCTGACATACAGAGCAGAACAAGGGAAAGGCAAGGGACGGTTCTGAGAATGCAGGCCCAGGATCAGCGCAGGGATTCCCTTAAAACTTTGGTCCTGAATGAGGATAAACATTTAAATCTCAGGTCCAACATTGAGCCTGGTGCTCATTCAATATGCCAGATCACGAGATGATAGATATGTTATACAGAGGCAACTCACAGTGAAACCAAAGACACCCCTCACTTGAATAGGTGAGTTCCAAGGTCCTAGAAGGGCCCTAGCAATGTGTTCAACACAGTCTCATGTTTTAGTAAAATTTGCATTGCACTTTCCCTCCTGTTGGGTAGAATTGGGGTGGATGTGGACATTTTGGAGATCTGGTTAAAGGAAAGTTGAGGTGGGTATCAGCACTGCCTTTGGACCTGGGCAACAGGGGCTCTTGCCCTAGGCCCCACACGTTAGAGGGCCTTACTCTGGCTCTCTTCCTGCTGCACCCCACTCCTCAAGATGAGAAGTCTGCAGGGTCAAGGGGATAGGCCAACCCAGAATGTACACCCTCCCATTCTCGCCCCTACTTTGAGTACCCAGGACCCCAGAATTTCCTGCCCAAATGGCCTTGAGTCTCTTCCAGGATCTACATGGGCTTCTCCCCTAAGTCCAGCCTTCCAAGAGGGGGTCATGCTGTAGGAGTGCACATCCCTATGTCTAAGAGGTGGCCGAGGCATGGCTGGTTGCTGGAGGTTATGGAGAAATCTTGGATGAGTGGACTAGAGTGTCCACATGGGTTTGTGAGAGGCCCCTCATGGTGTGGAATGGAGCTAGGACGGGAAGAGAAGGGGCTCATAAATAAGCAGTAAAATCAATAGAAATTATTCTGACATTAAGAAGTACATTGTAAGCCAAAAAAATTTTTTTCAAATTATACCCAAAGCAGGAATTATTAAGAGGAAGAGATAAGTTTTGAATAGAAGAAAAGAATAAGGCTTTTATATTGTTTGATAATCTAATTCTTTTCGATCTAACATAAAATACTAGACATCACAATCCACCAGTACAATGGAGTTACCAATGACAATGACTGGTTAGAGGGTCATCAATTCAAGAAACATTTAAGATTAGCCCCTGTGAGAGAAAACTTGAAATGTGCATGAAATCTTATAGCTCGTCTATGAAAGAAACTTGATGTAGGCTTTCCTAAACTTGACAATTTAAAAAATTTACCTGACTTACCAATAACCAGTTCTAGGATGAAAAACTTTTTCTGATATATCAATAATAAAAAAAAATTTTTTCAACCATGCTAGAGGAAAGATTGAATTTTCTTTCTGTGGAAAACGATACTACAAAATCATTGTCATATGAAGAAGTATATAGAGGTATGTTGACAAAAAAATGTAGAGATAAAGGTATTAAAGAGATGTGTCAAGCAGTTGAATAATAAAGATATTATTTTTCTAGATTTTTGTAGTATTTGTCAGCTTATTAAATTTTTTACTTTGCTGTAATTTCTTTTCCCATTTTAAGTAAATATTCAACTTCATATTTAATTTTATGTTCATAATTTTGCATTCTCTTTTCTAAGGAAAGAGTCCACCTCCCCCCAAATTGTATAAGCTTTAGTTTCCACAAAACCTGTATCTTCCTATGGTATCCTAATTTATTATGTAAGTTGTTTCGGTGTGGAGAGGTGAAGTGAGAGGATTTGGGGGGCTATGTCTGGAGAGATTTGTAGAAAATTATCTGGATGGGCAGCTCATCCTGACCCCTGAGATGTCAAGATGTGTTATTTCAAGGTCAGTGAGTCAGCAACTGGCACTTCCTGAATGTCATTTTCAGATGACTGAATTATGTCCTGGTTTCTCCTTGTTTTTGTTCTGTAGTCATGGTGGCAGCTGATAACTGGAGAGAGAACTGGGCGAGGGGCAGATGCCTGTTTAGCTATGACTCCATAGTCTCTCACGCGGTAGAGAGCAAAGAAAGGCAATGGATAAAAAAAAAGGCCCACCAGAACACACCCTCGATCCTGACACAGAGCTGGTATCCGTTTGGAAGCCCCAAGGACAATCCCCAAAGCAGGCAGAGCAGGGATGTGGGTGGTGTGAGGCTATAGGAGCCAAAGCAAGCTGGTTTCCTTTGTGAGGCTACAGGCTGCAGAGCCATGACTGTTCTTCTCATTGAACAACACGCAGGGACTAATTCTTAATATGTCATTTATTACGTCTTTTAGAATGAAGACATTTCGCCCTGAAGTGTATTAGGTTTCTGAGCGCTCACATTTCCTCAAAAATAGTTCTTGGGATTTGCAGATGCAGTTTCTACATAAGTTGGCATAGTTCAGGGACTTGGAAAAGCTCGGTTGCCCAGAGCAATGCTACCTGTCCATTTTCCAGCAAATCTCCTTCGATTCCTTAAAGACTCCATGGAAAGACTTTATGGTTAAATAAAGTGGGTTGAACACAGGCTTTCACCTCTTCTCCCTTCTGAAATCCCAATAACATGACTGTAAAAGAATAAAATAGGTATAAATCCACAAGGACAAAAAGAATTAGAGAGAAGATGACAGCAGACCAGAGAGTCAACAACATAGTGGAAGCTGTAGTGCTGAGCAGTGGGACTTGGCAGGACAGAGAAAGCTCGAGCAGAAATACGCGCCCTGCCCCTATCACTTTAGGCCAGAACAGACAGCTTTCACAGAGTAATTGTGAATTGATGTATTATGGGGTTATTTTCTTTTATAACATAGATCACGTAAGGTTATAGAATGAAGAACTTTCGTTTACCAAATATGGGCAGTTGATCAGGAGCGAGTTGATCGTTACCCCCAAATCCACTCTCCATCCCTGGCCAAGAAGTTCTCTTTCTGGAGAGTTGGGCCAGCAAACAACTGGACTCAGGTGGGGCCTGGGTGAGACATCTGATGGCAGGCAGAGGTAAAGGGGGAGTCAACTCTCTGAAACACATACACTGAAGGAAGGCAGAGCAGTTTCTCCAGAGGAAAATTGGGGTTATAGTAACGACAGCTCATGTTTAAGCAATGGGTCAAACAGTGTTCAAAATACTTTATACACATTAACTCAATAAATTCTCACAACAAGAGTATGCTGGAGGTACAATTATCATTTAATTTGACATATAAGGAACTGAGACACAGAGAACTTAAATACATTCCCCCAGGTCACATAGCCAGTAAGTGGCAGAGCTAGAGATGAACTCAGATAGTCTGGCTTTATTGAGAAGGGGACACGGATCCTGGGTGGAAAAACCACAAAAGGTCTACCACAGGGAGAATCGTGACTTACATCCTAAAATTCTCATTAAGTTGTGTGGACGGTATGCAGTTTTATCATATTTCCAAGAGTTACAACGTGGGACAAGCAAATGACATCACGCCAAGCTCGTTCCTTTGGAGCAGATCCTCTTCTGCAGCAGCAGGTCCCCCTTAGCTATAGGTCTGTGGTGGTCTGAATAATGGTCCTCCAAAAGATGTCCTGTCTCAATCCCTGGAACCTGTTACCTTACATGGTAAAAGGGACTCTACAGGTGTGCTTAAATTAAGGATCTTGAGATTCTCCAATCCTTACAGGGCCCCTTTGTACTTCCACGACTCATACTATGAGGAGAGGGGCTCACAGACTAGACACCCCTCTGCAAATATCACTTGGAACCCACATCACTGTTCCAATCACTGGTAAGAACCTGTTGACAAAGGTGAGTGGGACCTCAGACAGATCTGTCTCTGAGCTGTGATATTAACTGCAAGTTGGCACTGATCACACACTACATTGGATACCCGTATAAGAAATGGTTTATAATCACAAAACAAAGTTCTCCTGTCAAAAACAGGATAAATATACTAAGACATTTGTAGGGCTCAAACTCCAATATAAATGGACTTTTCACAGGAATTAGAATTTCTAGAATGCCAAAGACTTTGTTGTGGTTTCGAGGAAAGAATCGTGAATAAAGCTTGGCCCAGCTATGTCTATAAAAAGGATGAAACTTTATTAGTCATGGATGGGGGTTGGTGTGTGATCAACAGCCCACCTGTTCTCTTGGTGGAAATCGTGTCTATTTATGTTTAAGCTATTTCGATGTTTTAAATCTATAATCCTAAAATGAACTTTGTAGCTGGGGGAAGGAGAGAGGAACCCCACTGGGACACCTCAATGAGTCACTAGTGACTTGAGCAGATGGAAGGAGCAAATAATGTAAGCCAGGAAAGGTGCCAAGCAAGTCATTTGTCTCAGGGTATGTCAATCATTTTAGGTCTGCAAAAGGACTGTGAACTCAAGGTGTTTCTTAGACAAGGAGCAGGAGCTTACTGGGTGTACCCATAAGAGTTATGAACCAGGAAAAGATGCATTCAGCCAGGAGCTGCAGGGAGACATTTGGGTGGCTATGTGACTACTAGGAAAGCTAGGCTCAGACCTTGACTTAGAACAGTGATATCAAAAACATGAGTTTCAGGGGCCAGCCCAGTGGTATAGTGGTTAAGTGCACGCACTCTGCTGCGGCGGCCCAAGGGTTTGCAGGTTCGGATCCCGGGTGTGCATCGATGCACTGCTTGTCAAGCCATGCTGTGGCAGCGTCCCATATAAAGTAGAGGAAGATGGGCACAGATGTTAGCCCAGGGCCAATCTTCCTCAGCAAAAAGAGGACGATTGGCATTGGATGTTAGCTCAGGGCTGATTTTCCTCAAAAAAAACCCAAAAAAACCATGAGGTTCATAGTCACTCTTCATCCCATGCCCATGGCAGACATTACTAAGTGATCACCGCACACTTTCTTGATGAAGAAGGTGGCAGAGGCAGCCTCAGAGTCTTTTTCAGCACAGATCTCAGACCTAATACTTTAATGATCAGAGTTGACCCACAAGATAAAACCTATTTGCTATCCTTGGTTTAGAACAAGAGGCAAAGGAACCAAATGTTAGTTAGAATGGAATCTGCATTAATATCTGTCTTGAGACAGCACTAGCGGCACACTGTGTAAAACAGAGAGATCTGGGCAAGAAAAGAAGGGACTTTCAGGGGCTGAAGCCAAGCAGGCATCCAGGAAGCTGCAGGAGATGACACCAGCCAGGCTGAAGTCTAGACAAAGAGCTTTAGCAAATATTCCCTCGTGTCTCTTTGGCCTTAATGGGGTCAGGTGCCCATCGTGAGCCAATCACTGTCGTCAGATAAGGGCTTTGCTAATTGGTTTAAGTTACTCAGAGCTCAGCTGTAGAGCTAAGGGCATTCCCACCTAAACCACATGATGAAGAGTGGGGGAGAGGTGGCTCCCCTAAGGGAACTGGGGTACTCTTACCACGAAGGAAGATACATAATGCTGAGGAATAAATAATAGGTGTTATTTACACCAGGTAGGATTTACAAGGACCAGAGTCGGAGAGCTCTTCTAGAAGGGCAGATGAGGTATCTATAAAGCAGGTACAGAATGGCCTGACTCCAAGGAAATAATTTCTGGGGACTAGTTTGGAAGTACTTTCTTCCTACAAGAGACTTAGGAATCCATACCTGCCACAAAAATGAGGAAACAAGTTTAGGTTACAACTCAGATTGTCCCCAGACTTAGCAAAGGCATCAGCTTGAATTTTCCCGGGCTAAGCACTTTAGGCCAACTTTCCCACATTATATAATGGGAAACCTTGGAATCAGCCAGGAACTAGGTCCTATAGCCCAAAGGCAATAACAGCAAGTGATTTCTGCAACCCGTGCAAACACTTCATGTTTGTAATTTTATTTTCCCGAATATTTCCCCACAAGGGTTAGCAACAAACTCCTGAAGTTGGAAAGGTCCTAAGTGCTTGCCTTCCAGGATAGGAAAGAAGAAGGGAGCTGGGGGATTGTGTCTTATTTCTTTGTCACTCCTGGAAACAGAAAATCTCCCAGGGATGGAGAGGGAGATGGCAGCTTTGAAAAGAAAGGGAGTTTGGATGTTTGGGACCTATGGAACAGAGGAAAGGTGCATAAAGGGAGTGATGAGAAGCAGATGTGTGGACTTAATGGGCAGGAAATCCATGGGTTACAGAGGAATAAGAATTTGTAAATATGAAGGCCATCAAAGGAAAGAAAGCTGGAAGTCTGCTACAGTCTCTTCACAAATGGCTTCAGTTAGGTTAGCTATCTTTCAGCTGTAGGCATTAGAAAACCTTCCCCAAACTGGCTTAGAAAAATAATTTATTAGGTCACATGTTTGAAAGGGACAAATGTAGAATGGACTTTGGACAAGATTTGATCCAGCAACTCAGAGGATTCAGCTTGTCCCATCTCCGCCCTCCTCATTCCAAGGCTGGGTCTCCTCATTGGAGGCTGCATCCTCATTGGCACCAAATAGAAGACAAAGGACCATGTGGCCCAGAATCCCGATCAAAGGACCTCTGACTGGACTAGCTTAAGTCTTGTGACTACCTTTGACCTAACCTCTGTGTCTAGGGGGAGGGAAATCAGGCTCTAATCAGAGGTGGCTGCGGAGTCTGTCACATAATTTCTGCATGGCTGAGAACGGTGGGAGTGACGGTTTCCTAAAATAAATAGGATATTGTTATTATGAAGGAAGGGGAATAGGGGCTGGACAGCCAACAACAGGTCTCCTAGAATCAGACAAACAGGAAAAGGTGGACTGTATGTAATATACATTCTCAATCAAAGATAAAGGTAAAGGGTGAAAGTCTCCTGGAAGTGACTTTTGCTTTTAAAAAAGCGACGATGACTGGAAGAGAAGGCTGCTGCGGTATGACTGTGGCCGTGCTCAGCTGGCTAGCAGCTGCTCCCCCAGATGAAATGAGACACAGGAAAACAACTCATGAATAATCGCTGAAGATGGATATTGATACATATACTTTACCTAATGTTCCTGGAGGGACTCACAGGGCACACCCCAAAGAGTGAGTTACTGCTCTGGTAAGTTCTTGCTTTATTTATTTACAAGGATAGTTTCTTCCTGAAACCCAGCACTATACTAACATTCTGCATGTCACTTTGGGCTTACTTGAACCCAAGTAGATGGATCCCTATTCACTCAAGTTAAAGAAGAATTTCCCAAGTTAAAGAAGAGATATGATTAATAATGTTAGAGTTGCCCAGTTAGAAACTCTAAGAAGTTATATAACACGGAAGAGAGAGAATAATGAGAACATTCTTTTGTGCTTGGAAGAGAATAGTAAAATAGATTCAGTAGCATGACGATTGTTCAATGGATTTTTTTTTCCTCCTGGGTTACTTGTCCTTGGTTCATGTCAGGGATCCATGAGACTGAGAGAGCCAATATATTTCTCTGAAATAGAATTTTCCAACCAGTATGTCAGAATATAGGAGTAGATTTCAAAGTCTTGCCTGGTGTGAGGCGATTGTTTAAATAAATTGAGATATATCCCTATAATGGAATTCTATTCATTCATTTAAAATTATGCTGTAGATGAAAATGTATTAACTTTGCATGATGTTCACAATATATGGTTGAGTAAAAAAAGCAGATTAGAAAACAACGTGGAGGTTATAATCACACTTTTATAAAATATTAAAATATTTACGTTTTTGCACAGAAAGAGTGAGAAGATGTACTTTAAGCTGTTTCCGGTGGTTTTCTCTTGGTGGTGAGATCATGAATATTGTTTTTGAAGCTTTTTTTTTCTTGTTTATATTTTCTACAATGTGCATTTATTGCTTTGTAATAAGAAAAACGCAGCAGAGATATTTTCAATTAAAAAATTATACCCACTACATCTGTAAATCTTTAATTGTACTTATATTTTATTCTTTAAAAATTTTGGTATTCTTCTTGAAAGCAGCCACAAGTCCTCTGTGGAATGAGGTGAGGGAAGAAATGCATACATGCATGTGTAAATGAGTGAATGAATAAACACAACACCAATTAGCGCAGTGAAGGAAGCGCTGGGGAGTCCCAAGACGCCCCTCTGTTCCCTTACTTTGATTTAGTTAACATCTGAATGAGATCCAATTCCAGGAGATTAGTGCCAGTCCCAGTCACACGGGGCATTTTAGTGCTTCTAGGTCTGGAGATGGAGTTTTCTTGCTCCCAGGAGTGGCGTCTCAAGAGTCTAGATTCTCAAACTCTAGCAAGGGGTCAGTCACCTCCTCCCTCGATCTCATGTGGAATTTTTCGTCTCATGATCTCTACATCCCTCCAGCTCCCCATGTGAGGCCACATTTGGTCTCGAGGGAACGCCGTCACTGCTGGACCTCAGGGGCTCCTTGACCTTCACACTCAAGCCAGGGTTTCAGGCGAAGTCCATTGCTTCAGCCACCTTCTCCAGACTGCCACCCCTAGATAGCCCTCGCTAGTGGCCACCGTCGCTGCTGCTGCCACACTCCAGAGGTGTTAGAGAGCACTCCCCTCTTCTTCAATCCCGAGCAAAGAGTCAAACTCCCTCTCAACAGCCTCCAGAGTCTGGAAATGCAGTTTCCAACACAGGGTTTCTCCCAAGTAGGGAAGAAGGTGGACACATCAACCTTCCATCTCATTCCCACAATACCTCTCCCTCTTTCTGCTCACCAGCCTGCTAGATTGGGGGACATAAAGTCACAAAAATGGAGGAGAAAGAAACTCAAAACCTGCAAGTAACATAAACAAGTTATTCACTGGTTGCTGAGCTATAGCGAATTGTTGCCAAGGGTAATACAGGCCCAGTGTTGATAGGTTTTTTAATTTTTCCAGAGAAAGCAGAAATCTAAATTATTATGTGTAATCTCTCAATTTTTAAATATTGACAACTAGTTCTATTTTTTTAACCCTAATGCAGGTCTGTCCTGGTTAGGAACTCTGTTCAGCTGTTAGTAACAGAGATGAAAAATATACAGCTTAAGATAGAGACTTAAAGAAATTCAAAGGTGGACAGCCTAGGGCTGTGTGCAGCTCCATGAAGTCATCATGTTTGAAGCACTTGGCTTGGTTTCTTTCTAGCGGTTTCTAGAACACACTGGAACTTGAATTCAAGATCAACTAGCTGAGTGTCCCTGGGCACAGCCATTTATCTTTCCATGCCTCTGTTTCCTCACTTGTAAGATGGACAATAACAGCACTTACATCACATGGTGGTTGTGAGAATCAAGTGAGATGATACATGAGAAGCATTTAGCACAGAGCCTGGAGCACAGTGAGCCCCATAAATGTTGGTGTAAGACAGGATGAACGCCATCCCCACCCTCTGATAACCTGGGCCCTCATACACTGTAATGACAAAGAAAAATTCTCAGACATGCAAAGAGAGCTGGGCATGGGATAGATGAGAGCTGAATTGTTCTGTGTTAAAAAATGAGAACTCATTTCCCTTTTTTTTTTTTCCTGCCAGAGCAGGAAATAACAGGAAAGAGAAGGGAAGAGAGGAGAAGCAAGCAACATAGCAGAGTGGAGAAGGACATTTGTGAATACCTGATATTAATTTTGAGATTGATAATCCTTTGGAAATATAAGACCATCTGTCGCCCCAAGTATTCCTTTTAAAGTCAGCTAGGCACTAAAATATCTATTGTGAGTAATTTTTGATGGAAATTATGAGAAGGGGCTGAGTCCTATATGTGTGTTGATGTAGAACAGAAATGGGCAGCATATATAGGACTATATATTCTATCAAATGGACTAATTCAACAGAAATGGGAATCTAGAGCCAGAGCTTAATTTGTAAGAACATAAAATCTACCCTTCCCCAAATCCTTGGATAGATTATTGAACTTTCTTCAAATGTGAAAGGAGGGTGGCGAGTTTGAGTCAATTTTATCTAGATGTAAAGGAGCAGGAAGACTCTAACCGACGTTTGAGTTGAGTAGCTTGTACCTATCCTCACCCAGTCCCCAATAACACTCCCAATGACCCTTCACAAAATTGAATGGGAATCTTCTGACATTGGCTCTGCTTTTGCAACACTGACAAGTCAGGAAGAGCTTGAGTTGGCTGTAATTCTAAAGGGAGAATGGATGCTGATGGTGTATCCTAGCAACAGCTGAAAAGAAATCAAGTCAAGTGATACAAGCTCCGTGAGCAGAAGCAAATGATCCACTGAAACACGGTCAGATGTAACATGGACCTACGTTCTGACTGTCAGACCAAAACCGGCAATTGTAAACTGACCTTCTGCACAGATGACACAAGAGCAAAAGGCTGAGTTAGGCTACAGGAGGCCTCAGAAAAACGACCCCAAATCACAAGGCTCAATCAAAGTCCACATTTGGAGTGACAGCCTTAGCCAGAGAACAACATTTCGTCTGTAGAAAACTGAAGGTCATAGAAGGTTGTCAAACAAACCCCTTTAATCTAATTACAAATGACGTTTATTCCTATAAAGCCACATAGTATTAAATAAGACACTAATAATCATATCTCACAAGAATAAAAATGACTGTCTTCCATTACCCTCTTTATAAATTTGGAAAGTACTGATTGTTAGCCAAGTACCAACTGAAGAATACTAATGTCGTATTGCATTTGTCAGGGCTGTTTGTACTGCCAATAAAAGAAATTTGGCTTGAACTTCACTTGAGCAAAATGGGTTTTGGGGGAAGGAATAAGTCATAGAATCAAAGGAAGACATTCAGGAATCAGGCAGCTCTGAAGAGCTCTGGAAATAGAGACCAGTGCCTTAACACACCTGGGACTCTCTCTGCTTTTCTGTGTGTGTTACCCTTATTTCCTAAGGCTTTTTTCGAAGCTAAAAACATGGCCCCCAACAATCCTGGAGCTGTCTATAGTTTTGTGGCCCCGGGAAGAAAGAGCACTTTCCCTACTAGTTTCACTCAGAAAAAATCCCAGGGAAGGATTTGATTAGCCTGGTATGGGCTGCATGCCTATTCCTGGGCCACTAATCGGGGCCAGGAGGATGGTACGAGGATTGGCTGGGCCTGGGTCACATGCTCACCCCTGACGTAAGGACAGGAGGTAGGGTACCCTAGTTAGCAGTGCTGGGACGTGAAGAAGAATTTCTTCAAAGGAAGGAGATGCTATTCTCAAAAAGAGAAGAAATTGGCAGTGAGCAGACAAATAGCAAATATCCACCAGCCGGTGATCTGCTTAACCTGCTGCTCTCTGAGCTTGCCTAAGTTGTCTTGGCAAAGGCAAAACATTACAGAATCCACGGCTGTCTGGAATGTACTATGGGTTTGGTTTGATCTTCCTAAATCATTTGTAATTAGCCACCACAGGAGGCGGGGCATTATCTGTACATCTCTGAAATATCAAATCCCATTTTTCCCATAAATAAAAAGAAGCTACTATAAAGATAAATGCTAATATAATAGCTACATTTTTAACTTTTTCCCCAGATATAACAGTTAAATTTCTTAAAATTTTTTTACTCAGTAAAATAATTCAAAATTGAGTTTTTATTAAAGCTTAAAGGAGTATTACATAAAATAACTTTAAAAAATATCTCTAAGTCATTCGTGTATAGTGATCTATATTGACAGTGTCAGGTTTAGTTGAACAAGTCAGTGTTAATATGACTTGATTTATTTAAAATAAATAATAGTAAAATGGGCTAAAATTGATCATGCTTTCAAGAACTGTAAATCAGTAAACTATATCATTATTTAAATTGTTTTTTTAGGTTTTTGGATCTTTTGTCTATGATTCTACCAAGATAACTAAGGTGCGATAATAAAAATACTAATGGCTACCATATGCCAGATGCTTTACCTGACAACTCTGTGAGGAGGGTTTAATTATCTCTTGGTACAGATGAGGAAACCGAGGTCCTACAAGTTGCCCAAAGCTATATGGCTAATAAACTCTAGGGTGGACCTAGGTCAACTCTAGAGCCAGTTATCTTTCCATTCTGTCATATTGCTTCCCTGACTCAGCAATGCTGGAGAGAAGAACAAAACTGTGCAGGATGTTTGTTAATAAAATAGGAGTCTAATAATTGAGTGTTGTGAAATAATTATCAAATCATAAATTGTATAAATTTATAGTTTATAGTTTATAGTTGGGCAAAGAAGTTAATTTCTTAGATTCCAAAATGTTCTCCAAAAACAGAGTAAAATGTTGCAGCATGTAAAATGAAACAGTTGCTAATTCTAGGACCCTAAAAGAAATCTCAACATCAAACTCAATGAGCAAACATAAAGCAACAAGAAATGAAGGCAAGGCAGCCATTACTCAGTCAAAAGTCAGGCAGCAGTGGTGCTCCAAGGGACCATGAGGAAAATGTGAGAGTAAGATCTTAAGGTCTTCTTCACCAATGGAAAACTAGTTAGGGATTTTAATTTAGGGTGTGGGGACAGTAAGAGAATTGGGGCAAGCACAGCTATATGACAAATATTAATGGTCATCTCAATTCTCAAACTGAAAAATTCAGGTCCGCCTGTAGGGCAGGCTGCCTCCAAATGCAATAATCTTTTTAGAGATTCTCTGGTAAAGCCTACCTAAGTAAGGGAGGTCATCTAAAGTCCCAGAGAAGTACATAATTCAAAATAAGGAGGAGTTTGTCAAAAGATCTCTACATTTTTGGACAAAACCCCTACAACCTTCCAAAACTGGATCAAGAAGAAGTAGAGAATTTGAATAGACCAATCACCAGTAAGGAGATCGAAACAGTAATCACAAACCTCCCCAAAAATAAAAGTCCAGGACCAGACGGCTTCCCTGCTGAATTCTACCAAACATTCAAAGAAGACTTAATACCTATCCTTCTCAAACTCTTTGGACAAAGCCCCAGCAGGATGGTATTTTTTCCAGTGGACAAGGCCACTTTTCTCCACTGGGGAATATTAATCAAGACACCACTGGAGCCAGCTGGGCACCACCAAGCTCAGATTAGGATTGTCCATGACAGATATCATTAATGCTAACGAAGAGTTACTCCTCCAGTCTTTGCTAACAGAACCCTAATTTTGTTCACCCTACATCTCTTTCAACAAGGCTGAGTCCTTGTCCAGCCTCTGGGAATGATTGTTGATTAATAAGCCAAACATGGTTGTCTTATGGTCTTTGTCAAGTGACTGGTTTAGACATGGGCATGAGAGGCAATTCAAGTCAATGAGACTGCTGAAAATTTCTGGGAAGATTTTCATGCTCTCATGAAAGGATATAAGACAGAGGCATTCCCCCATCTCCACGTCATCTGCATGTGATGCCCCGAACTGTGATAGCCATTTTAGGACTACGAAAAGAGCCAAACTAAGAGAATAAATCACCATGTTGAGGATGGTAGAGTAAAGAGACAGGAAAAACCAGAGTCCTTGATAATGCTATTGAGCCAGTGAATTTAGAAACTACCTGTGTTACTAAAATCTAACTAGAGATTCTTTAGTATGCATGTTATTAAATGTCTTATTATTGAAGGCATTTTTAGATCAGTTTTCTTTATAGCCAAAGCTTCCTGAGAGTCTCCCCAAGGCAGAGGTGTCAAAATTCAGTCTCAGGACATTCTGGTCAGATCAGCCTTCCAGCCCTCCCTAACTGTGGTCCAATTTTCGTGTGGTCTTATAATGTTGAGGAACTTAGCATCCCCATCCTCCTTCTCCTCCCTCCCTTCCTTTCCACTCCCCTCCCAGACCTTTACTCTATACCTTACCACCCTCAAGCCACACTGTACTTACCTTCAGGTAATGTAATTTGTAGAAAGAGACTCAGTCTATGCTAAGCCCACTTGCCAAAAGATGGAATAATCATACAGCTGCTTGCCCAGGAGACGGAGTTATTTTTAAGAGGATATAGAGTAGGGTAAATGTCACTTTCTTTTATGCTGAGGATACAGGACTACTGTCAATAACCCATTAGAACTGAGTCTCTTTAGTCCTTTTTAAAAAATTGAGATAAAAGACACATGGCATAAAATTCACCATTTTAAACCATTTTAAAGTGTATAACTCAGTAGTTTTTAGGATATTCACAATGTTGTGCATCCATCATCACTCTGATTCTAGAACATTTCCACCACCCCAAAAAGAAACTCCGTACCCGTTAGCAGTTGATCACAATTCTCAATCTTTTTTTTAATTCACATGTGCTAAGAGCCAAGAATTTTGCTGAGTTTTGTTTCTTGTAGTTTGTGTTATGAAAATAATACGGTGGATTGTTTTATTCATTTTACCAATGCAAAATTATGTTTTAATGTTGCATATGCTTTTTCAAACTATAGATGCCTCCCAGATCCTGATCCTCTCTGAGCCCTGGTTGAATATTGCTCTATCAGATTAGATGATACTTCTGAGATGGGCATATTTTGTGTGAATGGTTTTTATAGGGCCAACTACTTCTTCCATGAGTAATTTTTTGTTTTTTCCACCTAGCTCAAGTTAGAGTTAACGGTTCTAGTGATTAGTGTTGCCTCAGATGAAACTCTTAACATTACAAATTTATTACTCCTACCTGCAAAGAGATAGCTTTTCATGAATGTGAAAATAGTTTTTCATGGTAACTTAATATTTAAATTGCCAATTAGGAAGCAGATTTTCTTGCACATAATTTTTCATCCTCTTTCTATTGCTGTGAAAAGCATAAACCACCTAAGATTGTAGGGTTGATGCTTAGCCTTATATAGTGACATAAAAATGATTGTCAATTTTTTAGCAATTTTATTGTGGTTCAAAGTTCCAAGTCCAGGCCACATACAGCCAAATCTACAAATTTGCAGACCTCTCTGTAACTGGAATCATCGAGAAGAGCCATAACTTACAGGAATTTTAAAGAACTGGATATATCTTCAAATGCACATGCAGAGGCTTCATGGAATGTAGGCATCTACTTCAACACGAACTACTTGTTTATAGTAATAAATCCTAACAAACACTACTGGTCCATAATATTCCCATATTTACGAATCAGAAAACTCATAATCAGGGCTACATCTAGTAAGAAAGATGGTGCATATCAATAATAAATTTCATTATTACACAGAAGTAATAAAATCATAAGGATGTTATATCAGTAAGAACATTCAGTTGCAAGTGAAAAAACCCTAAGTTATTATAGGTTCAGAAAAAAAAAGTTAGGGAAATTTATTGGTTCACATAACTGAAAAATCTAAGTGAATTCTAGCCTCAGGCACATCTGGAGCCAGGTGTTAAACGTCTTGTTCCTTCTCTTGACTCCACTTTCCTTTGCATTGACTTTACTTTCAGGCTGCCTTCCTTGGTGTAGCACCTCCCAGCCACACCTGCAAATATCTTCCAAGCTTCAGTCTTATAGAATGAGGAATTCTATTTTCCAGTATTTCCAACTAAAGTCCTGGACTTGAGTTTCATTGGCCTGTTTTGGGTCACTTTTTCATTCCTGAACCAATCACTGAACCTGGTAGGATATAATACTCTGAGAATTAGAGAGTGGTGCAAATCCACTGACCCATATGGTTGAAAGTAGGGGAAGGATGGTCTCCAAGAGAAGTCAGGATTCTTTGACAGAAGAAAGGAAAAGGGATGCTGGGCAAGCACAAACAACAGATGTCCAGACATATGCTTTCCAGGAACTGGATTCCCTCCCTGACACATCCTGGTGGATAACCCAGAACTAACATGTTGCACAACTCCAAGGGACATCATTCACATCGTATTCACATAGGTAAAACGTGCAACACAGCAGCTCTTGTGGGTCCTCTTTGCTCTGGACCAGGAGGGCTAGATCAACACCAGACATCAGCCTGGGAAACAATTTTCTAAGACTAGTTCTGAACCAATGCATTTGTTAAACAATCTGCCACTACATGTCCACTTCTGTAATTCCATTATTTCCATAAGCCTTAGGAATATACACAGACATTACCTTCCTGGAGCCAGAGCTGACAAATGTGGCTTGATTACTGTGCACTTATGATGCAAATGCACTTCATACTCGAGGACACACAGCACCAGTGTATGAAATAGCTTTTATTTGACGAGACTGTTATAAATAGGATTTCTCCATACACAGGAGCATGATTTAAAGCAGGGATCAATGCAGGCCTAGAAGTCTTTGCAAGCCGATCACATAAGTGATTACAAACCCCTGAAATAATCACCAGGTTTTTTTTGGAAACATAGCATGACATCATGGCAATTAGCGTACTTTTTTCTTTCTCTTATAAAAATTGCTCAATGAAACATTTTCAGTTTCCTATTTATAACTATTTGCATGCTTTAATGTTATTTCCCACAAGGGCTTTTACTTCCTGAAATTTCAGAATTTGCTGTTTAGGGCTGCTGCTGTTTAATTTCAGTTGCTATCTTACCTCTAGCAAAATTATTAAATCTAATCAATACGATTTTACTTCAGGTAGATAGTAGGTGTTCAGTAAATGCTGAACACAGATTATTTACTGGAATAATTTTGTTCATGCCTTTTCTCAAAAAGGAATAATAAGTACTATGAGGAAAATAAAACAAGCAAATTTATATAAATAAAATGAAAAAAGGAAAGGAAATTTCACAGAATATCTTGCTGAGGAGGTGATATTGGTAAAGTGCGACATTAGTGATACAAAAGAGGGAGCAACACCAATTCTATTCCAGGCAGAGGGAACAGCACGTGCAAAGTCCCCAAGATAAGAATGAACCTGGTTGTTTAAAGAATAGAAGGAAGGTTGGTGTGACTGACATATGGTGAGTGATAGAGGGAGAAATGAGAAAGATGACGTCTGGTAGACAGGGCACGTCACGAACACAAGCGAGGACTCCCACAGACACGAGTTCATTGCTCTTTTCTTTTCCGTGAAGTTTCTTGGTCAGGGGCATGATCCTGTGTATGAATGTTTGTGTTGGCCAACGTATGATAGGTAAGGAACGCAGATCCACATTCAGAATAACTGCCTATTTCCATGGAAACAAATCAAGCTTCCTTCAAAATGGAAGAAGTCCAATGAAATGAACTTGCCACCGTGAGACTGTTGGTCTTAGATGTGTGTTATGTGGGTTCCCCCAGAAACCAACATTGAAACAAGGATTCGTGCTCAGGAGGGACCCTGTAAGCACCTGGCTGCTTTGTTCTAAATCTCCTTGGAGTCTAAGACCAATCGTCAAGGTTCATTTGCAAAGCCCTTCCCAAAACCTACACACCACTTTTCAATGTTGCTCTTTTCAACTCTCTGACCATCTAGCCAGCAAGTAGTAGAGCCTCATTCAGGTCATGTTTCCTTCAAGTCAAAGCACCTGAGAGGCATTGCTTGAAATCTTGTCTACTGAGATTCCCCCTGCTGCTCTTCAAGACAATGCTAATAGGGGCTGTGATATAACGATAGTACACTTCCAGCTGGGGGTGCACATTGTTCAACAACATCTATAAGCCAGGCTTAACTTTTTCTCATTTTCAGTTAATTGGCCAACAACTCTCCATGAGGGCAAAGGGACAGATTGGTAGGGGCCAGGTGTGGGAATAGGGTAGTTAAAGGCACACGGTGGGAAGAAATCTGCTCACACAAACTAAATGTGCCTTCGTTTTCCCATCTACTAGGTGATGGAGTGCTACCGGAAATGGTCGACTTTATGAGTAAGTGGATTAGAGAGCACCTAGTGTCCCATGATCTCCAATATAGCAGTAGCAAATTGGAGCTGTTTCTCAAAAGGAAAATAGTAATCTTTCTGAAAAGGGTCATGCTTTGCTCCAAAATCCTGTGGGCCTCCATTGTGATTCTCCTGGAGAGACTTGTTTCTGACTTCAGTAAGTATCCCAATCCTCCAGATATTTTGAGAGGGCTGAGCAGCAGAGCTGCTTAGATGGTAGCATGGGCCTCCTACAGAGACTGTTTTTGCACTGCCAGCTTTTCATGTCACCTGGTAAATAAATAAGTGCAAAACACCTGTATATTACATGCTGTCTCTAAAATCCAGGGCACTACAAAGTACTGTGCCTTTCCTAGCTGTAGAACAGGCAAAGGGTAGCAATTTGTCCTTAACAGTGGAGGGGCTATCTCAACAAGTGCTAGGACCCTGAATCCTTGGGAATTTTACTAAGGAGTCAATTGCCTGTATTCCTATGACCTTCAGATTCCATCCTTTGGCATGTCTTACCAAGGCATTCGGGTATCTGGTATTTCCTGCTCTGCATCAACATAGCGGACTAACGTAACATCCTATGGTTTGGTGAGGCACTAAATGTCCTCACGTAGCAAATGGCTAGAGTTGACATCCGTGAGACAGATTTATGAAGCTATTTCTGTCTCTGCCAGGTAAAAGCAAACAATTGCTGGTGGACTCTAGAAACCAAAATGGAAAAAAATGCAGTGATTAGACCAATAGTTACATATCAAATGCCAGAGGCTGTACTAAGTTGCTCCAATAAATAGACCATTTCAGGAAACGCAGCTACAATTTGGATCACCTCAAGGTTAAGTTTTATTGTAGAGTCCATTGTCATTCTCCAAGACCCATCGACATTTCTCACTGGTCAAATGGAAGAATGCTGTACATTTGAGGATATGACAGGCATTACCACATTTGTATCTTTCTACCCTTTGATGGTTGTACTAACCTCTGTAACTATCTAAAGATATACTGCTTTTTCACTTGTTATTTTGGTAGAGAAGGAACGCTCCATGGCTTCTCCTTGGACTTCCACCACAGGAACACTTACTCCTCACAGCAGGGAGCCAATGTTAAGATTCTGCAAAGGAGGTCCATCCCGTCTACACTTAAGAACTAAGGAAATAAACCATAGGATGGGGGAAGGAGGAGAGTTCGGTGTCCCAGTAGGCTTACAGTGAAATGGGGTCCAATCTACCTCCCCTAACCTCTATTCTGACCATAGTGTTCTCAATACTCCCAAAGTTGGAGCTAACTTGCAACAAGTATCCACTGACCCTGAAAATTTTGGATATTTGTCTTTTTCAGGTATATAGCACCTGAAGAAGTAGCTAGGTGGAAGGTTCATAATATACATATTATAGTATAGCCCTTAAGTCAAGGGTTCTGGTCCTGAGAATTAACTCAGATCTACCAATCAAGACAGAAGTTGTGATCTTCTAGCTTGATTTAAGTGTCTGTTACCTAGATCTATAAAGCTGGCTTTTAAAAAAAAATCAGGTTAAGACCTAAGGTAGCTGCCTGTTACTTTCATTCCTAAAGATGCTAAGATGACTCGACCACAAAGATTGCTGCAGATCAGACCATTTCCTAATTACCACTTCTTTCCACCTTCTCCCTCCCCATAAGAACTACATCCTGTGGTAGTGAAGCAGAGTCATGAAGCACAGACACAACTACTGGGGCAAGTGGAAACTGTACACCAGGCAGCTCTCCTAAAAGAAGTCTACTTCAATTACTCATGTTTTCAATTCTATTTAGCAGTTGATAAATGACAAAGTTAAGGGCAAAAAGGCACAAAAGACATTGCTTAGTCAAACAATTTTAATTAAATCAATAGTAGCAGTAAAAGTGCAATTACACAAAAAGCCCCATGTTACATGTTTAAATTGTTTTTCATTGTCTTTACTTGCAAGGTGTTGAAGGTGGGACCCACTCCTGAATCTTCTTTCTAGTGGTGGAATAAGGTACATATTGTTCTGGAGTGCCACTCAGGTTGAATTTATGGTTTGTCCAAATGAATTTACGAGGAGTAGGTGGTTTTGTTGTTGGAGGATCATCAGTCATAGAGTGAAGCCAACGATGCCTTAAAGAAGAAAAAAAGACAGTTATGAAGAGGCAGTGTAGTGTAGTGGGAGGAGGGTTAGGAGGGCAGTTCTGGAACTATTCTGTTGCTTGAGATCAAATCTCAGCTCCATCACTTACTAGCTGAACTTTTCAGTGCCTTCGTTTTTTTCATCTGAACATCTTTACTTTCTAAAGATGTTTAAGGGTTAAATGAGATAATATACATAAAGCACCGAGAAAAATTCCTGTGCATAGCAGGTACTCAACAAATGTTACCTATTGCTATTATCATTAATTACTGTATTTCATCAAATCTAGGACACCACCAATCTTAAAATATGCCAGAATTTAATTATCTCTAAGAAAGAAAAATGCTGCCAATTAAATTATGACACTATTGATTATAGCATGTATCCTAACTTTAGATGTTATTTTAGAATTGATGAAATACAGCATCACTGTTAGATGCCAGAGGCTGACTTGGGAACTTCAGGATGCTCAGGATGCTCTGCCTCATGAAGCTCTAGTCTGAAACCCAATGAGGCTCCTGCTGAAGATGAGGGTCTCTGCATGCATCTTAAATTCAAGCTTAAGTCTGAACACTGGAGAATATACAATTTGTTATGTTAAAATTATTAAATCACAGCCCAACGTTTACAAGTGTTTCAGCATTAAGTGTTTAACAATTTAATTTCAAAGGATATTTGCTGGGAGGTGCCAGCAATCTGGCCTTAAAGAAAGAAGCTGGGTGTATCCTTGGAGTACACAGAGGAATGTCTCTCTAAGGACAGAGAAAGGAAGAATCGAAGTCCAAGGGACAAAGAGTAGACTTGAGCAGGAAGCCAAGCTGAGTTTACATGGGAAAGGAAGGGGAGAGAGAATTCATACCAGATCCCCCAAGGCTTGGGAGCTCACAAGACAGCGATGACCCTATGGGAAAAGGGGATGAGCGGACAGGCATAGAATTGCAGCTCCAAGAAAAAAAAAAAGGGATTACCCAGCTACAGGGAAAAGGGCAAGTGGAGGAGGTTTCAGTAAAATAACTAAGACTGAAGCTCACGAGAAAAACTTATGATGCTATGTAAGTTTAAGGATATTTGCTAGCAGTAATTGATAGATATAGCCAGGTAACTGGCTAAAACCAATAAAAATAGAGATAAAATATTACTACTCTTGTTCTATTTGTGTCTAAAAATAATTGTATCATGATTAGCTAACACAATGAAGAATGAAGAAGTCTTGTACACACTGGGCTGGTGTCTCTCTTACATCCTCCAAAGGAAACTGGGGATTAGTGAAAGCAAGCTGGACCAATAAACCATGACTATTCACACGAGCTCTGAAACCCTGGGAGACGATGCAGTGGTGAGACAGGCTCCACTAGCCACTCAGAGGAGGGATTAGCTGTCGAAATCAAGGCTGTTACTTATCAAGGGGCTTTATGTAAGCTTAAGGCACAGCAGAAATATTTAACTTTTACCTTGTTGAGACAGCTTAAGTAACCAACGAAAAATTTTATTCAAATAATTGCTGTCAAGACTCCTGAAGGTTAAAATGATATTTAAGGAACCATAGTGCAAAGCTTTTATATGCCTATTCAGTTACTAAAGTGAGGAATTGAAGAGGTCGTGGAGAAACAGAAAATGCTCAAGAAAACTAAAAGATTTTTTTACCACAATACATAAATTCTGAAAATGTTTATCCAGTAAGGATACCAGCAGGAGTCAGGGAACGAGTAAATGATAATTTGTTCTCATTATGGCAGTATAAGGAACTATAAGAAACAAGAAAATGTTTATTCTCTGCTAGGCTAATATAACCCTTCTGTTATAATTATTATTAGTAAATAAAGGCTAAAGGAATCATACCTTTTAGATCTCCACACCAAAGAGTTTTTGCAAAACAGGTTTTCAGCTGGGTCATTTTTATTCCAATTAATTAAAGACACCAACGGACTAACAGCACTGTCTAGAAACTGTGTTGCAGTTGGCATTAGACCCACCTCAATTTTATATCACTATTATTATCTTAAAGGACAAAATATGAAATTACTTAAACTTGATGGTAAAGTCAGGGAGACTACAAACAGGGAGAATGGCAGAAAGGCAAAACGTTTTAAATACAAAAGAGATAAATATTTATAATGAAAATATATTATATTTGGGGGAAAACTCAAATATATTGAAGTTGTGTCAAAATAACTGGAAACAAAGGTATTAAATCACAATTACAGCACAACTCAAATGGAAATAAAGCCCATAAATGGTCGATCCTCTTTTCAGTTACATAAGAGGAAAAAGAGTGTCAAGAAACAGGGAAAGAAGACTTTTCCCGTCTTTGAAAATATACTATTTCATCTAAATAGCCCCTCAGTTTGAGGCTGTCAGCCATTCAAAGGGCAAAATGGAGGGATTTATTTGTGAAGACAGAATAAAACAGCCTAACAGGAAATTTAAGAAATAAAAATATATATCATATAAAATAATTTTTAAAAATCATTGCAAATGAAAACAATCTTTAAGGTTGGTATTAATAACAAAGATAAGAAAGTTTAATTTTCCCTTTCAGAAATAAACATTACCAAGTAACAGCCAACAACAACAAGAAAAATATAGGCAGTTTTGAACTTCCTTCTCTTTGGATAATATACTTTATTAATTTTGGGAATCAAGGCTGACTTCTGACCATAATGTTCATGTTTTAGATGGTTTTCCTTAACAACACCGAGCCTAGAAATGCCAAAGATTTTTCAATTTTTCAAAAAAATAAATGTGAAAGACTAAAGAAAAACTTCCAGATTGTTTTTTGAGGTAAAAATTCATCATTCCCAAACTATTATTACTTCATCTCACTTTAGTTTATGAAACATTCTCATACATATCACACAGTCACTTATTTAATACCAATCTAGGTATTTCATATTTTAATACAGAGGAAACAGAATTGAAATGACTTTCCCAAGGTCCCACAGCACGTATGTTACAGAGCTGAGGCTTTAACACAGCTTCCCAACGGCCAAAGAGAATCTTTTTGATCAGAAACTTAAATTACAATCAACAAATGAAACCTGGGTTAGGATTATGATACCACCTAAGTGTCTGCCAAAATCCTGAGATCCATCTAACCCCAGGATGGCATTGATAAATTTAACAAATTTAAAAAACAAACATAGTTCATTACAAGATAGACAACTCAAACTTTGTTAACTCAGTAACTATTATTTGTAATTAAATGCAATCTGCATCAAAATCCCAATAGGGTTAGACAATTATAATTCTAAGGATCAGCTTCAAGTCTACCTAAGAAAATTTTGAAAACTCACAACAATCAGGAAGGCTGGCATTAACCAGACATTAAGACCTCAAACATTAGAATGGCATAAAAACTGGTACAAAAGTACAATAATAAAACAGAATAAAATCCCCCAAACAGACTAACGAATATATAAGGTATGGCTGGCATTTCAAATTATTGGGGAAAGTAAACATTTCTCAACAAATTATGCTAGGATAATTAATTTTGTTGGAAAAAAAATCAAGTTAGATTTCCCAAGTCATATATCAAAATAGATTCCAGACAGATTAATAATGCTCAGATATAACATGGGTGCATATTTATAGTCATAAAATATGTTGATATTTATACAATATAAAAGACCATTTCTAAGCTAAATATCAAAAACAAAAAGCAATAAAGAAAAAAATGGTAATTTTAGTACATAAAAATTGCAATACCTGTGTCCTAAAACTCTGCAAACAAAAGTAAAGAATAAAAGAAATGGGGAAATATTTATAATATACAGAAAAGTAGTTCATCTATCATTACAAATTGGAAAGAAAAAGCCAAACATCCAATAGGGGGCCAGCCTAGTGGCATAGCCATTAAGTTTGCATGCTCCGCTTTGGTGGCCCGGGGTTCACAGGTTCAGACCCCGGGCACGGACCTACACACAGCTTATCAAGCCATGCTATAGCGGCATCCCACATATAAAACAGAGGAAGATGGGCATGGATGTTAGCTCTATAGCCAATCTTCCTCAGCAAAAAGAGGAAGATGGGCAATAGACGTTAGCTCAGAGCCAATCTTCCTCACCAAAAAAAAAAAAAAGAGTTTAATGAAAGAAACGCAAATTAAAACAAGATAGAACTTTTTTACTTGCTAAACTGGCAAAGATTAAAAATATAATAATAATAATACCCAACATTGGTGAAGTTATAGAGAAATCAACATTCATATATGGCTGAATGTTATTTGCCTTGAGAATGTATATTGAGGGCAATTTGGCAGTAGGTACCCAAAACTCATAAGACATGTAGTACACTCCTGGATGCAACAATCTTACTTGTAGGAATTTGCCTTAAGGAAATGACGATGTGTGGGTAAATGCTTAAGTACAAGGATGTTGACCACAGCTTAATTTATAATAGTGAAGAAATGGAAAGAACAAAACCAAGAATAACAAGGAATACTTATAACTCAGGGCATATCCATATGGCAGAAGATTAAAGTGTAATTAAAAATTATGTTACAGAGAATATTTTATGACATGAGAAAATATTAAATTTAAAAAGCAGATTATAAACTTAATTTATTTAACAATACTTAGCATTTATAAGTCATGGGCATCATTCTAAACACTTTACAAATATTAACTCATTTACTCCTTACAACAACTCTATGAGACAGATGTTATCTCAATTTAACAAATGAGGAAACGGGGACACCAAGAGTTTAAATAACTTGTCAAGGTAGTGCAGCTGGGATGCAAACCCAGGCTACCTCTTCAAAAAGCCCACTTACATTAAAAAAAAAAAAAAAAAAAGGATGCATATGCATAGAAATAAAAGAGATCAGAAGACTATATATCAAAATGTTCACAGTGGTTTGTCTCTGTGTGGTGGGATACCAGATTACTTTTATTTGCTTTGTTACTTTCTGAATTTTCTGTAATGAACATGTACTACTTTATAAGAAGCAAATTAAAAAGAAAAAACCTTCTTCTAATTCAAACCAGCTAGAGATGTTTTTTAAATCCTGCCCAAGTCATCTGTCATTTACTTTGAGAGTGTCTACTTCTAACCCCATTCCATCCCACTTAACCCATCATTAAAAAAAAAAAAAATCACTCTCTCTAAAGTACTCATGTTTTAGTGGCAGATAGACTGTTTGTCTCAGTCTTCCTTAATGGAAATTTTTTCTAAGTCAATTCCACAATTCAATGTCATTCACTACAGTTACACAGAAAAGGTTAAAACTGTTTTTTTTAAATCCAAAAACCTCAAAATTTTCTATATATGACTATTTCTAGCATGTACTATACATTGATAACTTATAAACACAATAAAGATTTGTTCTGGAAATTGGAATCAAGGGCAGTTCCTTGTTCACTGAGAGTAACACACAGTTTATTTCCACGCCCCAGGTATGAAATTTTCCAACAATTCATCTTTGTAAAATGTTAGAATCAGTCTTATATGAAGCACTAAATAGTAAGTGGAATGTGTTAAATAAAAGCTGAATTTAAAAAATCAAAATAATCTTGTCCTCTGCTTATAATGAACACATTTTAACAGAGAAAAGTTAGGAAGTAACATTCTGTAACATAAGAAAATTACCTAAACATGCAGTTTATAGTTTTTTAGAACACCGCCTCTTAATATTCTGATTTTCTGGAGCAGAAAACAAAGTAAACATTAGGAAGGAACTATTTTGAAAAGAATCTTGTAACCCATGTACTGAGTAACACTCATTTCAATTTAGTTCAAAGAGTATTTTACACAACACTTAACTACCTGAAAAAGGCTAGATTAAGCAGATACACCAAGAGGAAGAAGACGATACTCTCTGCCATTAAGAGAAGGCATTTATTTAGGGGAATAATATTTTAAAAGACTATAACAAATGATTCAGCGGGACAAGCTATTAAAAAGGACAGGTTGAAGTCAGAATAGAATTCAGAGATAAATCTGCTTCAAATGCATACAAAAGCTATAAAAGGAGTGACAGACATACCATTTTTGGATCAGCTAAAAGAGAAGAGAATTATTGTATCCAAAAAGCAAAATAACAGTTGTTTCAAGTAAAACAGTATGTCCACATTCATTCAACAAATATTTATTGAGCAACTACTATGCGCTAGACACTGTCTTAGGCATTAGCAACACAACAGTGAACAAAGCTCTTATCAAGAAGCATGGTAGCAGGGTAAACAATAAATTAAGTAAAAAATAATAAAATGCCAGGCAGAGGTAAATGCTACTAAGGAAAAAACCAGAGTAGGGCAAGGGGACACAGGGTGAGAGGAAAATAGGGCTCTTTTAGATACGGTAGTCTGAGGAGCCACTGGAGCAGGCACTTGAATAGAGTGAAGGCGTGAGCCCTACAACATCTGGGGAAATAGCTAGTGCAAAGCAACTGAGGCGGGAGTTGCTTACTGTTCCAGGAAAAGCAAGAAGGCCAATGTGGCTGAGTCAAGAGTCTGCAGGACAGCGAACAGGACAGTATACGCAGAGCCTGACAGGGCCGAGATCACAGAAGGCCTTGCAGACCATCTAAGGAGTTGGGGTTTTAATTCTCATTGTGATGGGAAGCCAATGGGTAGTTCTGAGCAGAGATCTGATGTGATCTGATTTACATTTTAAAATAATCACTCTTAGTACGTGGTGGAGAATACCGGTGTATCGCAAGAATGTAATCAGACCAGTTGGGAGGTTGTGGTAGAAGTCTAGGCAAGAGATGACTGTGGCTTGGACCAGGGTAACAGTCACAGAAGTAGTGATCAGATGTGGGATATATTCAGAAAGTAAAGCAGAAAGAACCTGCTGATAGACTGGATAGTAGAGAAAGAAGAGTTGAGGGTACCCTTAAATTTTTGGCTTGAGTAAACGAGAGATTAAGTGCCTAGGAACATTTTGCTTGATAGGTTTGCTAATCTACCTATGTTGGGCATTTGAAGACATTGAAAAAAATCAAATATATTGCATTTATAAATGTGACCTAAAATGCTTAAAGGAACGTAATTAACTAAGCCTGCAAAGGGAGATAATTGTTTAGGAGAATTTAATCCTTTCCATTAGAGTTTATCAAACATTCATCAAAGAACAAGAGAATACGATTGTTTTTTATTTTTAGACAAAAAACATTCAATTTAGTAATCTTGTTATCCTAGTTATAAATTGAATCTCAAGGCTTAAGAATAATTAGGTTTTAAAATGTTCTGTAATAAACAGAACATTATTTTTAAGCCCAAATTGCCATTAATCCTTTCTACATACAAAAGCCCTTCAGACACTAAAAAACTCAAACTGACAAGCAGAATATTTAGTGAAACAGGGAAAACATCTGTGATATGTTGAGGGGAGGGGCAAGCAAACAAAAACCAGATATGTATATATACACATATATTTATCTGTAAGTTATTTATAATCACAAACCTTCTTCTAAAGAAGGTGTGACCAATTAAATTATAATCTGTTCTCCACACTGTGATCCTTTAAAAACATTCCTTCTCTACTCAAAAGCAGACCGTCAAATAGTTGTTGAATCAGTGAACAAAATGTTAACAGTGCTTGTTTCTGGGCCAAGGAATTAGAGCTTATTTTTGTTTCCACCTTGTATTTCTCCAGATTTTCCAAGTTTTTTGTAACAACTGTACATTTTTATAATCAGAAAAAAATAGTTTAACAATGATTATAAGGATTGTTCTAATAACATGGAAAATTGCTTATTATATCAAGAGATAAAACAGAAAATAAAACTGAATATGATTATGAACACAACTACCTAAAAAATTATTTAAAAGTACTAAAGGAAATATACCAAATGTTGACAGCAGTTGTCTCTTAGGAGGCTATGTGGATTATCCCTGCCCGCCTCCAGATTCTTTGAACTTTTCTGATCTCTGCACATTTTTTTCAAGAACATATTCCATTTAGATTCGATGAAGTTCATACTGCTAAATCAACATGGACACTTCTCTGTCCTTATCTTACGACCGCTCAGCAAAAATCAATAAGGCTAGTCTTTCCATGTTTGTCAAAATGCTAATCTCTCTGGCCTCTCCTCTTACCTTGCTAGCTACCTCTCATTCTTCTTTGCTGGCTTGACCTCTGTCCTAAGTTCCAGACTCATATATTCAGCTGTTTACTTGACTTATCGATTCACCTGGATTTCTGACAGGTAGCTCAAACTTACTACGTCCAAAAAAGAGGCTTCTGATTCTAACCCTCCACTTCCCCAACCTACCTTTCTCCCAGTCTTCCCATCTGAATGAATGGTACCATCTATCCAACCTCTCAAGCCCAAAACCTAAGAATCATCCTGGATTCCTCTCTATCACCTCCAAGTAATCCCCTCATCTGCTACCCTACTTCTCTACAAAGGCTTCTAGGACATTTTATGCGCCAACTGAAAAAAAGCTGACCATAATGATGTTAAGGATCCCAAATAAGTTAACCGTACAAGGGTAAAAACATTTGTTAATTTCATCATGGCACTGGAAAAATCTCCAAGGACAAAATTATTTTCTGTTAAAAAAAGAAACCTTTTAACATACATTATTATTTTAAAAGATGTATTTATGTATTACTTGAGTAATTTTATCATGAATTTTAATAAGAAAAATCAATATACAAGGAGACTAATGCACTACATGGAGGAAGACAAGACACGTTACTTAGAAATGAACAGAAGGTGCCACCAAGTGGGAAAAAAGTATATACACAGTAGAGAAAAATCTAGGCAAGCCATGTTTTTTTTTTAACTTGGTTCAAAGGATTTCAGAGTTCCAACACTCTAAACCACAAAAAAAGCATCTTTGTTTCTCCTGATGTAAGTGAAAACAGTAATTTTATACTATTATGCATAAAATAGCGCAAACTTTCTACCTTTCTACCCTCAACAACATTTTACCTTGTCAAATTTCATGTAGACTTATTACTTACTTGGTTTACTACTATAAAAATGAAAATAAGGACTTTTGTGCATTACCGTATAGATGGTAGCAATTAGCTAACTTAAAGATAAAATTAAGGGCAATCAAAAGTGGTATAAAATAGTATTTGTAATCTACTGAAATACTTTGAATACTCTACTCAATCAAGTTAAAATAAATTCCAGAAGAAGAAATTAAAATCTCATTGCTGATCCCATAAGAGAATAAAACTTAGATAAGAAAATGAAGGTACTGTAATGAAAAATAATGGACATGAAGTTATAGTAAGTATTAGTCTACCAGCTAGTACTCATTAACTGACTACAAACTCCAAGAAAGCAAGGACCATATATTCTGCTCACCACTGTGAATGGATAAACTCATCAGTGCCTGACACAGAGTGGGGTGCTTAATAAATATTTGTTGAACGAATGAACTGTTTGTACGCTGAGTACTGTGCTAGGTTCTAGGCAATAAGTTTTTTATTTTCAAAGTACGTGTAGCTCCACTGCCCATTGCAGATGTTCGCACCATCATGTACACCTTTTGTTAGTCTACTGGTAGACCTAGCAGCCTCACTGGCTGCTGACAGATTCAAAGAAATGAAAGCCTTGAGACAAGATAGATAAAATGAACTCATTTTCTAGATTTCTAATGTTCCCACAAGATTAGGGAACATTAAAGTGAACCACAGAAGTTCATTAAAGATATTCTCTGATTCTATCAAAAACACTGATGCTTCTGAAGGGAAATTCTGCCCTGGGTGAGATTATGCAGCTAGTGAACAGACTCATAGACTATCACAGGCCACACCTGGCACCAGATGACTCAGAAGGGCAGAGGACAGGAACCACACTTGCCAGCTGGGCAGCATCAGGTGTTCCTCTCACTGGGAGTCTTTGCAGTAGTACACGCAGGTGACAATTCACCCAGCCATCCAGGAGCTATTTTCTTTGACACCCTACATGACACAGCACAGGCTCAAGGGAGATGAGAGCCACATTAGACAGGTGCAGGAGTTACCCTCACTTAAAAGCTTCATGTTCCACAAAAGCTAACACGTCTAATAACAACAGCTCCACAGGCGTAGCTTCAGGTTTCCCACTCCCACAAGGGACATGCCAGTTCTAAGAGCAGCAACACAGGGGAGTCCACACACAGCTAACTCAGCAGGCATTTATAATTCCTCTCAATGCAATTTACCAATCAAGGAGGAATTTTATCTAGCAATATGGTTGATACAATCTACTCTGGTTTCCAGGGCAACAGAACTAGGCATTTAACTGAAGGTCAGATTCTCTTAACCCTTTTACCCACAATTATGAAGTTAAATTGTTTACTACACTAGGTAAAATCACACTGAAGTCCTATCTCCAGCACCAACCCCTATCCTGACCTCCAGACTCATGTTTTCAACTGTCTACCCACCTTCCCCACTTGGTTGTCTAACAGGCATCTCATACTAAACATGGACAAAGTAGAACTCTTGTTTACCCCTTCCAGTTCTGCTTCCCCCATCCTACCCTGCCTTCCTCATCTCAGTGCACACACTACTAGTTCAGTCCAAAAATCTTGAAGTCATCTTTGACTCCTTTTTCTTTCAAAATCCAAACCATCAGCAAATCCTGTTGACTTCATCTTACTTCAAAATATATCCCTGTGGTAGGCAGCCTCTAAAATGGCCTCCAATGATCACATCCTCCTGGTATTCACACCCTTGTGTAATCCCCTCTCCTTGAGTGTGGGCTAGACTTATTGACTCACTTTTTTTTTTTCTTTTTGTGAGGAAGATCAGCCCTGAGCTAACATATGCCAATCCTCCTCTTTTTGCTGAGGAAGACTGGCTCTGGGCTAACATCCATGCCCATCTTCGTCTACTTTATATGGCCGCCACAGCATGGCCTGACAAGCGGTGCGTCGGTGCGCACCGGGGATCGGAACCAGCGAACCCCGGGCCGCCGCTGTGGAGCGCGCGCACTTAACCACTTGCGCCACCGGGCCGGCCCCTTGACTCACTTTTAATAAACGGAACATAGCAGAAGTGTGGGATGTCACTTCTGAGATTAGGTTTAAATAGACTATGGCTTCCATCTTGGGTGCTCTCTTTCACTTGCTCTGATCTCTTGCTCTGGACAAGCCAGCTGCCATGTTATGAGGTGTCCTTGTGGAAAGACCCACATGAGTGAGTTTGGAAGCAAATCTTCTGAGATCCACAGCCATGTGAATGAGTTTGGCAGTGGATCCTTCCCAAGTCAAACCTTGAGATGACTGCAGCCCTAGATGATATCTTGATTATATATAGCCTTGTGAGAGACGCTATGCCAGAGGCATCCAGCTAAGCTGCACTCAAATTCTTTACCAGAGAAACTGTGAGATAATTTTTATTGTTTTAAACTAAATTTGGGATAATCTATTACACAGTAATAGATAACTGATACAATCTCAAATCTCACAACCTGCATCACTAGCACCTGATCCAGCCTCCATCATCTCTGGCCCAGACAACTGCATAAATAGCTTCCTTCGTAAGTGATTAGTCTACTTCCACAGGCTCCCTTCCTCTCTTCACAGCAAACACAGAAATGCTTTAAAAATGTAAACCAGAGTCCAAAAGCCATTAGGTGGGGCCAAGCAAGACAGGCATCTGTGCGTGGCATGGGGGTGGGGAGGAGGAGTGCTGCAGTAGCCCAGTAAGGTGTCAGAGCCTGCATGGGGAGATGAGGATGTCCACACAGGCAGGGTGGGAGGGTGGCAACCTGGTGTGGGGTATTGGAGGCAAAGTGGGGTAAGGAGGGAGTCCAGTGGGGGGAGGCAGGATGGCCGTAATGGGAACCTGGTTACATAACAGTGGAATTGATCAAATAAGTAACTATATTAAGAAAAAAACAGATACAAATATGGAAAGAGAGAAAACTAGAATGTAACCTGTGGTGTTAGACTGGAATCAGCGGCATTGCCGTGGACTTATGGTTTTCAATATATATAGAGAAAAAGAGACATAGAAATAGAAATGCGCACACACACACAATCATTACATATATTTCCCTAGCTTGTCTACTGAGAGGGCCTGGGAGCAGTAACACTCCAACAGCCATGAGCATACCTTGCGCTCAAATCTTACTTTCTAAATACCATTTTCCACTAAAAAACAGCAAGCAAGAAAACAAAAAAAACACAGGGCTCCTGGGAGAAATGGCGGTTTCCATGAGTGGTGCAGGGAAAATATAAGGTGAACCTAAAACATATTTTGTCAGAAAGCAAGAAAGTGCTCCAAGAATGGTGGGGACATTTCAAAAGGACCCCAAATGCAGTTTGGATGGTTCCCACTAGTCAAATTGAATTCAATTTCAGCAATAAAAGAACCAATTATAGTAATGGATTATAACCCATTGATTAAAATAAGAGTTCATACTCATATAAATAAATGAATAGACTGAAAGTTTGATGAGCAATGGGATAGTAATATAACCTCAAAGGATCTCCCCACAAAATGCTAATTAATTGCAAAGGGAAAATAAGTAACTTTAGAATGGAGAAACCTGGTAGACACACCCTAATCAAGTGATAGACGTTATCAGTAATGAGACAAATCAAAATCAGGTGCCATTTAACAGAATGCAACAAGAAGAATCCGACATTGCTTCTGTGACATTCCTGCCAAAGATGCATAGCCTGAATCTAATTATGAGGAATCACTGGACAAACCCACACTGAGAGACATTCTACAACACAACTGGCCTGTAATTTTCAAGGGGGCCTTGACCCCTGTAAGGGTCAAGGTCATAAAAATCAAGAAAAAGCTGAGGAACCAATCCAGTGTGAGAGAAACCAGAGAGAAATGAGATCCACATGAAACACATGATGAGATCCTCTTGCTATAAAGGACACTGTCGGGATAACTGACGAAACTTGAACAGGGTCTGAAGATTAGCCAGTAGTGGTGCATCACTGTTAATTTCCTGACTTCGACAGTTATACTGTGGTTATGTAGGAGAATGTCCTTGTTTGTAGGAATTACACACTGAAGTATTCATGAATGAAAGGGCATCACTTTGGCAATTTAATTTGAAATGACTCAAATACTTGTAACTTTTCAGAAAGTTTGGGATTGTTCCCAATTTTTAAAAATTGTAAAACAGATCACATCCTACCTTACCTTTCAGTGACTTCCAAAGAAATTTAGAAAAAAAGCCAAAGTGTCTACCATGGCTTACAAGATCTACATGGTCTAGACCCTAGCTATTTCTCCTACTTCATTTCCTAACATCTTCCCCTCACTCATTCCATTCCAGCCAAACTGGCCATATTGCTGTTCTTTGAATATAAGCAATACATCTCAAACACACAGGGCTTTGCACCTGTGGTTCCTGCTGCCTGGAGCTCTTCACCCTCAACCTCTCTTCCCTCCCCTCTTCAAATGTCACTTCCTCAAAGAAGGCTTCCCTAACCCCTGTATAAAACAGCCACCTGACCCTTTCATTGCTCTTTATCCTTTTATGAATGCCAGCTTCATATTATCTTCCTTGCATCTATCGTTGCCTAAAATATATAACATATTTGTTTTTCTGCCTCCCCCCATGAGAGCAAGGACTTTGTTTTATTCACTGTTGTATCCCCAGCACCTACAAAAGTTCTTGGCACCTGGTAGGTATGCAATAAGTAGTTATTCGAATGAATAAAGATGATAAATTGTATTTGTTATTCATTACTCTACATTTAAGATAATACCTGGCTCTCTAGTTAAAGATAAATCAACCCAACTCCAAATGTATTCATGAATCAAATCAAAGGTGACAATGCACAGATTTAGAATTCTACAGTGCAGTATTACACTCGGCAAAAGGGAGTCTGAGAAACAAACAGCCGAGCTTGTCCACCACCACTTCTCAGAAGCCTTCAAGCTTTCCTCACAAACAGGGGTCATCAAAGGTACTCAGCCTTTAGGAAGCTCTACTCCATAAAGAAATCCAGCTTTGTATCCTCATTTGCCCTCAGGCACCTGCCAGAGTGATGTCTTCTACAGCTTGCAGCTTCTTTTTCATGTGATCTCAGATCACATAAAAGGACTTACTTGGCTGAACAGTACTTTTATCTTTTAGATTTTCTACTATTTTATCATTTTAAATGTGTTTCATCTCATATAATTTAAATCAGTTCCCTCCCCCACCCCCATAATCTCCCAAAATATAGACCCTGAGCACCCATGTTATACGAGAGCTTTGAACAAGACAGTCCATAGGCCTTCCACATCCTCCCAGGACCAACCCTACCCAAAAAACAATCAACCAAACAAAAACTAGGAGGACACCTCAGCTCTTAAAGCCAACATTCCACTTTGAGACTTTGGTCTCGAATAGTGCCCCTGACATAGAGAATGCCCCTTTGGAGAAGGGAGACAGCTCTAAACTTAAAATTACAGCTCCTCAGACCTGGCCGTCCCAGTAGTAGCTTAAGTTCATGCACTCCGCTTTGGCGGCCCGGGGTTCACAGGTTCGGATCCCAGGGGCGGACCTACACACCGCTTATCAAGTCATGCTGTGGCATGCATTCCACACATAAAGTAGAGGAAGATGGGCACAGACGTTAGCCCAGGGCCAGTCTTCCTCAGAAAAAAGAGGAGGATTGGCATTGGATGTTAGCTCAGGGCCCATCTTCCTCACACACACACACAAAAAATTACAGCTCCTCAGACCTTAATAGAACCACAGGTTATTATTTCCCATTAAAAAGAGCACAAAAACCAGCCTCAAATGTAGCATCAGTGCTGCTTTCTCATGTTAAGAGTCAATGAGTTTTATTATAAAGACATAATCCAATATCATTATTTTCAAACTACAATCAGTGACATGAATCAATGCTCCTAATTAGTCCAAGTAGTAAAGCAGAGGTTGAAAATAGAGTGTAGGTGAAATCTTACAAAAAAAAAAATTTTTTTTTTGTGAGGAAGATCGGCTCTGAGCTAACATCTGCCAATTCTCCTCTTCTTGCTGAGGAAGACTGGCCCTGGGCTAACATCCGTGCCCATCTTCCTCTACTTTATATGGGATGCCACCACAGCATGGCTTGACAAGCAGTGTGTCGGTGCACGCCCAGGATGTGAACCGGTGAACTCCTGGCTGCCGCAGCGGAGCGCGCGCACTTAACTGCTTGCGCCACCAGGCCGTCCCCCAAACATGTTTTGTTTAGCTCACACAATATTTTTAAAAAAGTATTCTGTCCAATCAAGTAGCCTATTTTTATTTAAGTAAAATAAAAAAATTCACTTTCTTAGTTCCATTAGCCACATTTCAAAGTGCTTTGGGCCACATGTGGCTAGTGGCTACCCTACTGGACAGTAGATATAGAACATTTCCATCATCACGGAAAGGTCTATTGGATAGTGCTGTACTTAAATTGACAAATATTTTTAAAAAATTAACATTTAAAAAAACAAGGAAACTCACAAAGAAATACAGATTTCTACTTTCTCATGAAAAATCTTATCTAGAAACCCCTGGCTGAATTCTCATCTAATGGAACTGGGGAGAGAGAAATAGGGCTGCTGCTTTCTTTGATGGATTATGTGCTTTTCAGTTCATTACAGCCCCCACTATTCCCTATTGTCTTACATCTGCACTTCACTCACTTATGTCACATGCCTGATTTCTAATTGAGTCTTTGACTGAATAGTACTCTGAGATTATCCCAGTTTCTACTCAATAGAGCCCAAAACTATTTCTGATGATCAAGTTCAACTAAAATAAATGGTCACAGATAAACTGATACACTTATTTCTAGTTTTTTGGTGGAATTTTCCAAACCAACCAGAAAGGATCTCCAGAGTTTAATTGTATAGCAACCATACGGTATTACTTGAGCAATCTATGAAACAGATATAAGTATTTTGCTTTGAAATATTTTATACAATATAAGTAAAAGCATTTACAGTTTTATTTCAAAATAGGTATACTATAAAATCATAGTTTTTAAGAGACCTAAAGAATTTGAGGACTTGCATTTTATAGATGAGAAAAAGAAGTCCCAGAGATGTTAAGGAACTTGCCTGAAGTCAACCCATCAAATAAAATCAAAGCCAGAGATCTTTCTGCCTTTCCTCTTCACCCACAGCCAGGTGATACTGTGGTATACTGTTTTTCTCCAAAGACAGCCAGCCATACCATATATATCCCAACATAGAATGTGATACTGACATGCCTCCATCAAGAGATAGTCTATGTTCTCTCCTCTAGAACTTGGGCAGAGTTTTCTAATTCATTTTGACCAAAGAAATACCAAACTGATACTGGATGATTTCCCAGATTAAGTCAGATAAGGCAATATGGCTTCTGCCTGGTGCTCTTAGAGCTCTCGCCTGAGGAAGCTCAGGCTACCTGAGGGTGTTCCAACTCAATGCCTCAGCTATGTCCTAGCAGACAGCAGGTATCAACTGCCAGTCACTGAGTGAACAAGTCCTCAGATGATTCTGTATCCAGCCTTTGAGTCTTCCACCCTGAAGCCTCAGACATCCTGGAGCAGAGATAAGCCATCCCTGTTGTGTCTCGTCTGAACTCCTGACACACAAAAACTACGAGAAATACATACTTATCATTGTTTTAAGCCACTAAGTTTCAGAGTAACTTATTATGCAGTCACTGTAACTGGGACAGATGCTTTCAGGACACTACTAACTGCCTTATAAATAAAAAGACATTCAATAAATATTTGTGTAATAAAACAAATATTGCCAAGTCAAATAAAATAAAATGTTGACTTAGCTTACCATTCAGGGGGCACCATGCTTCCATCCACATCCCAGAATGTGTTTTTGCCATTCATTTCAGTAGTATATATAACCCATCGGTGACGGCCTGGGTGGAAAAACCAGTGTTTAGAAAGATGTGAGGAAATAAAGACCACCTCTTTAAAAAAAAAACATAATTGCATAATATCAAAGACAACGTTTTATTAAGAAAAGACTTTTATGTGCTCTTACACAAGAGAAACGTTAGAGGAACAGCACCCTGGATGTATCAGTGAAGGCAAGCTCCAGCAAGTATGTGGCAAGCTTTTATTAGCAGCCTGGTGGTGGCCACAGCAAAGTCCCTATGTAGGGACTAAAACTCACTCTGTGGGTGGGGCTTAGGCCTTTCCCACAGTGGAGGGCCCTTGCTTCTCCTCCAGGCCTCCAGACAAAGGAGCTGTAGAGTGGGTACGGGAATGTGTTCCCAGCTGTTCACGGTATTCAGGGGAGAAAGTACGCCTCCTGAAACTGGAGCAGGAGAAATGTATTCACAGCAATCATACCTGAATTATATGTTTCCACATAAATATTTTAAAATGACCACTGGAGATGTTTTGGAAATTGGTGATTATAACTGATAAGTAAACATTATAAATGATGGTTAGATAAGTAGGACGGCTCGTGTCATCAAAACAGTACAGCTGCATTCTTTATTTAACAAATTTATGTGAAATAGTTGGGGTGGGCAGATGCTAACCACAATATACAAAACCGTTTCTATTGGGACCGTAAGCTAGGAAAAGACCTGGATTCCCATCAAGAGTTTGTCATTTATTATTAGTAGATATTACACAAATTTTATGAGCCTCAGTTTCTTTATCTATTAAAAGTGGATGATTATACCTACATCTTAAAGTTGCTATGCAAATTAAATATCAAACCATACACCTAGTTCAGCATCAGGGATATAAGTGCATAAATAAATATTAATTCTTTCTATCTCTTCCTCACTGCCCCTACCCCCCGAAACAGGGAATACTGAATTCATCCCTATTAATGGATTTTAAACCAATAAGCAAAAGGTAATCTGTATTTACAGAGTTTTCCTAGGTAAACATATAATCAATAAATATCAACTAATGCTATTTACACACGATCTCATCTATTCAGTCAGGATTTGCTTCTTCTATTAGAGAAATCAATCTTGAGAATAAGTAACTAAAAGTAAACCAAAATCCAGTGAGGCAGAGGAACGTGCAGACGGAGGAAACCTTTGGAAAGGTTTCATAGAGGGAGGTCACGACGATAGGGCTGGGCCTTAACAATCTTGAAATATATATATAAAAATTTTAAATGTGCATGCTCAGACTCAGCAATTCCACTTCCAGGAATGTATTCTTAGAATATTTAAACAAATAAATGTGGATGTAGTTACAAGCAAGTTCACTGCAGCATCGTTTGTTTTTTGTTTTTGTTTTTTTCTTTTTGACTTCTGCAGCACTGTTTGTAATAGCAAAAAGTTGAAGGCAATCTAAACGTCTATCAATAGTGAAGTGTTTGGAAAAAATAACGGTTCTTCCATACAGTGGAATATTGTGTTGTTATTAAAAAGAATGCTGTGAAAAAATTTTAAATAAGAAAACACAAACATATGTCCAAAAAAAAGAATGTTCTAGATATATCCAACTTACTAACATGGAAAAATGGCCCATGATTTTTAAGTAAAAATATTTCAGTTTACAAACAACGTGCATAACAAAATCCCATGAAATAAAAAAAAGTGTGGGTTTATACATTCATTAAAGAATCTTTAAAAAATATATATGTTAACCTATTAAAAGAGGGGTAAAATTACAAGGGGAGGGAGCTTTCATTTTTCATTTCATAAACTAAATTTTAATGTTTTACAACAGCATATATCATTTTTCAAATTAGCAAAAATATATTTCCAACATGAAGAAAGAAGGAAGAAAAAGATGGAAAGAAGAGAAGAAAGGAAGGAAGGAAGTTTAATGTTATAGTTGGTAACGATAAAGTGAGTAGAAAGAATACTGGCCTGGGGCTCTGCCACTATCTAGTTGTGTTATTTGATTAAGTCTTTTTGGTTAAGACATTTCCCTGGGCCTCAGTTTCTTGATCTATAAAACAATAGTTCTTAGGGCTGGCCCTGTGGTTTAGCGGTTAAGTGCACACGCGCGCTCCGCTGCTGGCGGCCCGGGTTTGGATCCCCAGCACGCACCTATGCACCGCTCCTCCGGCCACGCTGAGGCCGCGTCCCACATACAGCAACTAGGAAAATGTGCAGCTATAACATACAACTATCTACTGGGGCTTTGGGGGAAAAAATAAAAATAAATAAATAAATAGAAGTCAGGTACTTGTCTCTTAAAAAAAAAACAGTAGTTCTTAGGTAATCTCTTAAAATCTATTCCAGGTCTAAAATTCTATGATTTGTGTTAATATTAAAAATATGGTTTTAGGGGCCGGCCCGGTGGTGCAAGCGGTTAAGTGCACGTGCTCCGCTGTGGCGGCCTGGGGTTCACCGGTTCGGATCCCGGGCGCGCACCGACGCACTGCTTGGCAAGCCATGCTGTGGTAGCGTCCCATATTAAGTGGAGGCCAGTCTTCCTCAGCAAAAAAGAGCAGGATTGGCAGATGTTAGCACAGGGCTGATCTTCCTCACACACACAAATATATATATATATTACGGTTTTAGAGGATTAAGATATTGTTTACCTCTTGTAGACTAACTTGCATCCAATGCAACCACACATGGATACATCATTTACATATTCCTAAAAAATATTCTTATGCTCAATGACTCAGTTTCTTCATCTGTAAAATCGAGAACAGTGGCAAGGGATTAAAGCACCCACCTCAAGGAGATGTGGAAGTTTAAAGTAGATAACGCATGTTGTGTTTAGCACAGCGGCTGACACATGGTAAGCATTCAATAAATGCTAGGCCATTATTATTTCACATTATATGTTTTTCCCCTGGATGAAGACTCATTCATTTTTTTTCTCTTTGACACTTTTCATCTCAATCAAGAGAGAATTTTTTTATTATTATAAAAGCAACAAACGCACATGATAAAAAAACTCAACAGTTCAAGTAGGTAATAATAACAACAACAATAACGGTACTAATATTTATTGAGCACTTAGGTGCTAACCTTTAGGCCAGTGGTTCTCAACAGGGGGCAATTCTGACAACTGGACATTTGACACTCTAGAGACATTTTCGGTTGTCACAACTGCAGATGGGAGGTGCTACTGGCATCTAGCGGGTAGATGCCAGTGATGCTGCTAAATATTCTATAATGCACAGAACAGCTCCTCACAGTAGAATTATCTGGCACATAGTGTTAATAGTGCTGAGGCTGAGAAACTCAACATTAGGATAAGCTCCATCCACTTTTCATCTATTTCTTATATAACTTTATGAGGCAAATATTATTATTCTACTTTATAGCTAAAGAAACTGAGGCTTACAGGAATTAATTAAGTTAACCAGCTCACAAGGTTATAAAGAGGAGGGACAGAATGTTGAACCCCCACCTTCTGATTCCACTTCTAAGTTTCTTGGGTTTCCTTCCAAAATTTAATACGCGCACAAAAAATATATATTTTCTCCCTTTGAGGATATCAAACATTGTTCTGCAATTGGTGTTTTTCATGTTACACACATTTTTGACATCTATATAAAATTTATGTTTATATCACTCCTCCCCCTCCCCCCCCGTAGATAGTCGCATGTCATAGCTGCACATCTTTCTAGTTGCTGTATGTGGGATGTGGCCTCAGCATGGCCAGAGAAACAGTGCGTCAGTGTGCGCCCGGGATCCGAACCCGGGTCCCCAGTGGCGGAGGGCACGCACTTAACCGCTAAGCCACGGGGCCAGCCCTGTTTATATCATTCTTAAGAGAAACAAAGTATTCTAAAAAATGCGTAATTCATCAGCATCCAATTGACGAACACTAATGTTGTTTTAGAATTTACTACTAAAACAATGCTGCAATGGATATCTTTGATTTGCAGGTATACTTGTAGGATGAATTCTTAGAAGTGTAAACGCTGAGACAAAGGATACGTACAATGTAAATTTTGACAAATATTACCAATTGTCCTCCAAAAAGACTATGTTAACCTACATACTCCCATGGCCTTTCCCCATATTGAGATTTATCAGATTGGCAAATACTTCAAAATTTGATAGGTGAAAAAAAGACAACACTGTTTTTTGAGTTGCATTTCTGTAATTACAAGTGAAGATAAGCATCTTTTCATGCCTTCCTTGGTCATTTAGTTTTCCTTCTCTGTGAATTACCTTTTTTCTAGCGACTTTTTCATCCTTTCCAAACAGTGCTTTGTAAAAGCTCCTTGTATATTATGGAAAACAGAGTGAAATCAAATCTCAATCTCACTTCCATTAGTCATACCAAAAAATACTGCACTCACCAAAAAACTGCTTGTTGTCTTCATAGTATCTGTTTCCATATTTGTCTTCCCCCACTAAGGTACCAACCCTCACATCATTTGTCCTGTGAATGTCCAAAAGAAAAGACACTTTAGAATGATCCTTTGTTCAAAACACCAACGTAAATAAAGTGAGAATAGCAACTTTCAGAAACAAAGGTTGCTGCATCAACTAAAAAAATGAGGAGATGCGAGGTACGGTTACTGGGTGTATACTTCCAGCCTTCATGCCTGGGCTCACACCACCCACTGCTGAAGAATCAGCTTTCAGGTAAGACCCCTGCTCCTGTTACCCCCAGGACCACGTAGATAGCACAAGAAAAGATAAATTGACCCAACTGATGTGCTTAAAGTACACTAAATATATAGATGCAGTATCTTCAAATCACAAGACCACTTTTATCTCCTAACACTGGTCACGAGGCACTGGAGTTAGCAAAACCTTCAGGAAATCAGGAAGCCAATGTAACTGATCTTAAAATAAGAGGATTATTTCCTGGCTCTTTCATTCTACTCTGGGTCTCCGATTCGGTTTCCGCAGACGATGCTGCTCGTCCAATTCAACGAACGTCAGGACTCACAGGGACCGGGACTAACAGGGAGCATTCTGATCACCTGGCTCCACGGCTCCTGTACAGAGGAGGAACCTGAAGCCAGCGAAGGGAAAACACTGTCCCAAGGTCACACAGGGAGTGTCTGCAATGCTCCTTCCTCTGCAGGAAGCAGGCAGGGCTGCTGCCCAGAGGCCCTCGCCTCCTTTGGTCCTGGCCCCGGGAGACCCCTGGCCAGAGACTTCGGCCCGCGGGAAGCCCGGCAGACTGACCGGTTGTCCTTGACAAGAGTTGCAGATTCTCCAAGGTGACCCAAGCGCGGGCCCCTTTTCAAGAAACCAGCCAGCGCCAGTCCAGCCCCAGAGGCCAAGCGCAGGGCTCTGGCTGCCTACCTGAAGAGAACTCGTAGATAGCCGCGGAGGCCGCCGTGGCCGCTGACCTGCTGCAGCCCGCGCTTCAGGACCTGCAGTAACTCCATCTTGTTCCGCAGGCCCCGCTCCCCGGGTGCGCCGCGCAAAACACACCGGGTGGAAGCGGCCACTCAGCTGCAGGGAGCCGCCGACCAGAGGTTCCTATGCACGCGCGTCATGTGGAGGAGGTTCGGCGCATGCGCGGGGCTGGAGCGCCTCCACACGGCCACTTTCCGGTTTCCAAAAAGGGCGCGGTTGGTTTCCCTTGGAACTGAAGGCACAATAAACTTTTACCCACTTTTCAGAGGTCGAATTGAGAAGGCAGGGCATGTAGTGGAAGACTCACCTAGATTAGGCTTCCCCAGGTGGAGGGTCCTCCTTTGGCGACCCTGGTTTCCTTATCTAAAACGATTGGCTTAGACTGCTCCAAAAATTCTTTCTAGTGCCAAGATTCTTTAGAAACAAGATACCATTAAGGAATTGGATATTGAGCACATAATGATATTGCACTTTCAATACTTAGTACATTCGATATTGAGTAGGTATACTAGCGTTGTGTAGGTAGGAGATCCAAGAGGAGGAATAGAAAAGTTTAAGATTAAGTATCTGCTCTCAAGGACTTGATTTAGTTGCAAGCTTAAAATTCACAATTTAAACACTCAAAATGCATAATTAGAAGAATAATTTGTGCATGATATTTAAATACTTTAAATAATAAAGAAGGGTATTAAGTGAACAATATTATTTCTAATTTTCTAGTACATATCTTTATGATTTTAAATACGTTTTAAAACCTATATTGCTACACACATGTGCCAAATTATCCCTTTCACCCTCCTCCCTTCCCCCCTCCCCTCTGGTAACCATCAATCCAATCTCTGTCTCTGTGTGTTTGTTTATTGTTTATGACGTACAACTGAAATTTATACAATGTTATAAACCAGTTACTGCAATAAACAAAAAATTAAAAAAAAAAACCTATATTTCTAATCAATCTGGAACATTCTCTGATTCCCAGCTACTATTTGAGATGAGAAATGTAGCACATGGTCACTTCTTTCACCTCTTCTTATCCTCTGCTCTTCCCGACTGGAGTCTACCATATCATTTCTTTAAAAAGGTCAAGGTTTGTAAGATTTACATTCTAATCCGTAACTGCAAGCTTTCATAATTGTCTGTAAGAGTTTTAAAAATTGAAACACAATGTTGTTTCTTGAAAGGACTAAGTAATATGATTGGACCCAGAGAACAGATGTAATTTGATGCTACTAAATCTTCAACCCTAAAAGAAAAATTTCCAAATATTAGGATCAAATTTTCTTTTCTTAGACTCTATCAATTACTCAAAATCATGTCACATTTGAATTTGTTTCCTGTTGAACTGTGACCTTCATGCACTTGTTTGTTTTCCTGTTTTTAAAAAAATTCCATCTCAAATATTTCAATATATAAGAATTCTTTTAAAAACATAACTGTATTACCATTATTTCATATCAAAAAGTTAATAATTCCTTAATAGCATTAAATATCCACTGAGGGGGGTTCAAATTTGTTTTGAAATTTTTTTACAGTTTGTCCAAATAAGGTCCATATAATTGTAACTGGCTGATTTTCTTTTCATCTGTAGGTTTCCCCCATTTTCCACCCCCTGCTTTTTTTTGTCCTTCCAATTTATTTGATGAAGAAACTGGTAGTTTCTCCTATAGAGTTTTCCACTGTGGATTTTGTTGATTGTGTCTCTGTGTTCCTCTATCCCCTGTATTTCCTGTATATTAGTAATTAAACCTAGGTACTCGACCAGCTTTGAGTTCATTTTCTTGTTGTCATTAAGTGTATTTCATAGGTGATGATATCTTTCCATCAGGAAGCACACATGGTTTCTGCTTGTTTCACTTTCTGTGATTTTAGCAGCCATTGATAAGCATTGCCTAAATAATTTCATTCCTTCTTCATTTATTAGCCACAATTCTTCTATAAAGAGAAACTTCCTCTCAACTATTTGGTTCCCGAGATACGGTTCATATAGAAAAGGCAGGATAGGTGCTTGCTTCTATCCTTTAACTGTTTTCAAAATTACAAGTTGGTCTCCTAGCATCTTTTTTTTATTGTGGCAAAAAACTTTTTTTTTTTCTGGTGAGGAAGACTGGCCCTGAGCTAATATCTGTTGTCCATCTTCCTCTTTTTGCTTGAAGAAGATTGTCCCTGAGCTAACATCTGTGCCAATCTTCCTCTATTTTGTATGTGGGATGTCACCACAGCACATGGCTTGATGAGCAGTGTGTAGGTCTGCACCCAGGGTCCAAACCTGTGAACCCCAGGTCGACGAAGCGGAGCACGCAAACTTAACCACTGCACCACAGGGCCAGCCCCAATCTTAAACCATTTTTAAGTGTATAGTACAGTAGTGTTAACTATATGCACATTGTTGTGCAACAGATCTCTAGAACTTTTTCATCTCGCAAAACTGAAACTCTGTATCCATTGAACAACAACTCCCCTTTCCCTCTACTCCCAAACCCTGGCAGCCACCATTCTACTTTCTAAGAGTTTGACTACTTTAGATACCTGCTACAAGTGGAATCATGCAGTACTTGTCTTTTTGCAGCTGGCTCATTTTACTTAGCATAACGTCTTTAAGGTTCATCCATGTGGTAGCATACAACAGGATTTTCTTCTTTTTTAAGATGAATAATATTCCATTGTATGTATATATCACATTTTCTTTATCCATTCATCTTTCAATAGACATTTTAGGTTGCTTCCACTTCTTGGCTACTGTGGACAATGCTGCAATGAACATGGGAGTGTAGATATCTCTTCCAGATCTTGTTTTCAATTCTTTTGGATATATACCCAGAAGTGGTGTGTGTGTATATATATATATATATATATATATATATATATATATATATATGCTGGATTATATGGTAATTCCATTTTAATTTTTTTTTGAGGAACCTCCATATTATTTTCCATAACGGCTGCACCATGTTAGATTCCAGCGCAGAAGCGTTCCAGTTTCTCCATATCCCTGCCAACGTTTGTTATTTTTTGTTTTTTATTGATAGTGGCCATCCTAATGGATGTGAGGTGATATCTTATTGTGGCTTTGATTTGCATTTCCCTGATGATTAGTGACGTTGAGCATCTTTTCATATGCTTGTAGGCCATTTGTATATCTTCTCTGGAGAAATGTCTATTCAAGTCCTTTGCCCCTTTTTAAAAATTAGTTTATTGTTTTGTTGGTGAGTTGTAGGTGTTCTTTATATATTCTGGATATTAACTCCTTATCAGATATATGGTTTGCAAATATTTTCTCCCATTCTGTAGGTTGCCTTCTCACTTGGTTGTTTCCTTTGCTGCATAGACATTTCTAAATTTGATGTAGACCCGTTTGTCTATTTTTGTTTTTGTTGGCCTGTGATTTTGGTGTCATATCCATGAAATCATTGCCGAATCCAGTGTCATGAAGCTTTTCCCCTATGTTTTCTTATAGGAGTTTTATAGTCTCAGGTCTCATGGATAGGTCTTTAGTCAATTTTGAGTAATTTTTTTATTTGGTGTAAGGTAAGGGCTCAACTTCATTCTTTTGCATGTGGATATCCAGTTGTCCCAACACCATTTGTTGAGGAGACTATCCTTTCCCTGTTGTGTAGCCTTGGCACGTTTGTTGACGATCATTCAACCATATATGTGAGGGTTTATTTCTGGGATCTCTACTCTGTTAAGTTGGTCTATATGTCTGTCTTTATGCCAGTACCATACTGTTTTGATTATTGTAGCTTTGTAATATATTTTGAAATCAGGAAGTGTGAGGCCTCCAGCTTTGTTCGAAAGCATCTGGACTTTTCTTTGTTGGGAGGTTTATGATTACTGATTCAATCTTGTTAGTAGTTACAGGTCTGTTCATATTTTTTATGTCTTCATGATTCAGTTTTGGTGGGTTGTATATTTCCAGGAATTTATCTCTCTCTTCCAGGTTATCCAATTTGTTGGTATATAATTGTTCATAATAGACTCTTAAAATCCTTTTTATTTCTGTGGCATCAGTTGTAATGTCTCCACTTTCATTTCTGATTTTTTTGTCTTCTCTGTTTTTCTTAATCTAGCTAAGGGTTTGTCAATTTTGTTGATCTTTTCAAATAAACCAACTCTTAGTTTCATTGATTTTTTTTTCTATTCTCTATTTCATTTATTTCTGCTCTAATCTTTATTATTTCCTTCCTTCTGCTAACTTTGGGTTTAGTTTGTTCTTTTTTTATTTCCTTGAGTTGTAAATTTATGTTGTCGATTCGAGATCTTTCTATTTTTTTAATGTAGGCATTTGCTACTATAAAATTCCCTCTTAGTACTGCATTTGCTGCATCCCATATGTTTTGGTATCTTGTTTCATTTTCATCTGTCTCAAGATATTTTCTAATTTTTGTTTTGATTTCTTCTTTGACTCATTGGTTGTTCACGATTGTGTTGTTTAATTGGCACATATTTTTGAATTTTCTAGTTTTCCTTTTGCTATTCATTTCTAGTTTCATTCCATTATGGTCAGAAAAGATACTTGGTATGATTTCAGTTGTCTTACATTTTTTAAGACTTGTTTTGTGGCCTAACCTGTGATCTATCCTGGAGAATACGTGCTTGAGAAGAATGTGTTCTGTTGTTGTTGGGTGAAGTGTTCTGGATACGTCTGTTAGGTCCAATTGGTCTATAGCATTGTTCAAGTCCTCATTTCCTTATTGACTTTCTGTCTGCTTGTTCTATCAATTTTTTTTTCTTTTGCTGAGGAAGATTTGCCCTGAGCTAACATCTGTGCCAATCTTCCTTTACTTTGTTTGTGGGTCGCTGCCACAGCATGGCTGCCGAGTGGTGTAGGTCCACCCCCGGGAACCAAACCTGGACCGCCAAAGCGGAGTGTGCTGAACTTAACCACTAGGCTATGGGGCCAGCCCTCTATCAATTTTTGAAAGTGGGATATTGAAATCTCCTACTATTGTATTACTATTTCTCCCTTCAATTCTGTCAATGTTTGCTTCATATATCTGGGTGCTCTTATATTAGGTGCATATATAATTGTTATGTCTTCCTGGTAAATTGACCCTTTTATCATAATATAATGTCCTTTGTCTATTGATAGTTGTTGACTTGAATAAGTATGGCTACCCCTGGTCTCTTTTCGTTACCATTTGCATGGAGTATATTTTTCTATCCTCTCATTTTCAGTCTCTGTGTCCTTACATCTAAAGTGAATTTCTTGTAGATAGTCTATAGTTGGATCTTTTTTTTAATCCATTCAGCTACTCAATGTCTTCTGACTAGCTAGTTTAATCCACTTACATTTAAAGTAATTATTGGGGCCGGCCCCGTGGCATAGTGGTTAAGTGCGCACACTCTGCTGCTGGCAGCCCGGGTTCGGATCCCGGGCGTACACCGATTCACTGCTTGTCAGGCCATGCTGTGGTGGTGTCCCATATAAAGTGGAGGAGGATAGGCACAGATATTAGCGCAGGGCCCGTCTTCCTCAGCAAAAAGAGGAGGATTGGCATGGATGTTAGCTCAGGGCTGATCTTCCTCTCACACACACACAAAAAATTAATTATTGATAGGAAGGACTTACTATTGCCATTTTGTTCACTTTCTACACATCTTATTATTTTGTTCCTTTTCCTCTCTTGCTGCCTTCGTGTTTCACTTTTCGTAGTGACTTACTTTGATTCTTTTCTAATTTTCTTTTGTGTACCCTCTAAAGGTATTTGCTTTGTGGTTACCAGGTCTCTAGCACTTTTAAAGTATCATTAAAAACTCATGGATTTAAATATGTTTGATATGTCTCAATCTATTGCAGTTATTAATCAATTACCAAACTGTCTTATCTTTGGCAAGTAGAAACCTCTTCAGGGCTGGCCCTGTGGCATAGCGGTTAAGTGCACATGCTCTGCTGCTGGTGGCCAGGGTTTGGATTCCAGGTGGGCACCAATGCACTGCTTGTCAGACCATGCTGTGGCGGCATCCCACATAAAGTGGAGGAAGATGGGCACAGATGTTAGCCCAGGGCCAGTCTTCCTCAGCAAAAGAGGAGGATTGGCATGGATGTTAGCTCAGGGCTGATCTTGCTCAAAAAAGAAACCTCTTCAGATTGGTTCCTGAATCCTTGAGACACAACCCAACGATCTTTGATAGTTTTCTTCCTTTTGGTGTGACAACATGTCCCCAACTTACCTTGTATGCTTCCTGCCCTAGACCTGCAACCAGCCATTTCTCTAGGGAGCCATTCCCTAGGGCTTTTTGCTTGTTCAAATCGCAGCTCTATCACTTATTAGCTCTATTGGGCAAGTTGCTTAGCTTCTATAAGCCTCAGTTTACTGATCTGTAAAATGGGGTTGATACTATCTACCTCATGGGACCATTGTAAAGATTAAGCAAGGCACATAAAATATTTAACCCAGAGCCTGGTATATCGTAAGTACTCAATAAATGTTAGTTTGATAAATTACTTCTTAATAACAGAAGAAACATATGCCCTCTTGAATAAATTTTCCACAGAATATTTTGAGTTCCTGTTCTAATTTTCAGCAATTGTCTTTAGGCCTGGTGAACAGCTATTATTCCGTGCTTCTAGATGAATGACTCTTACTATATCTTTGATCCTGCATATTTTTCTTTCTTAGAATTCTGTCATTTGTTGGTTTGCTTGTTTTGTTTGTATTTGTTTTGTTAGATTACATTGAGGGCATTTTTTTCAAAAATGCATGTAGGAAATAAAATTTCCCTCCTGATTGATCATTTACCTGGACATAAAATTCTAGGTTCAAAATTATTTTCTCATAGAACTTTGGAAGCATTTTTCCATTGCCCTCTAATATCTAATACAGTTGATGAGAATCTTGCTGCCAATCTGATATTTATTCCTTTGCAAGAAACTTGTTTTTCAGATTTCTCTCTATCTTTAAAGTTCTAAAATGTCATGAGGATTTATCTTGGGCTTTTTTTTTGGTTGATCCTTGTTGGAATTCAATACCACATTTAAATCTGCAGATGTGTCATTCTAGTTGTAGAAATTTTTCTTTTAATAATTTTCCTCCTCCATTTTGTTTCTTTTTTCTGGAATCTGGATATTCAGTGATCATTGGCCCTTCTGGATTGGTCTTCTAATATCTTCTAACTTTGCCTGCATATTTTCCATTTCCGTCTTTGTGCTTTATATTCTGAGCCACTTCTTCATCTTTATATACCAGTTCACTAATTTGTTCCTCATCTGGATATAGTCCATTCAGTCCTGGTACAGATTTTTTTCCATTTCAACACTAATATCTTTGATTTCAAGGACTCTTTCTTGATCTCTGCTCCTTTTTCATAGCATCCTGTTCTGATTTTTGTCATTAACCTGATATTAGTATCATTATTACAAAGCCAAAGAAAGCAAAAGAGATATGCAAAATCCATTCACATAATATTGCCCTGCTCATGTGAACAAAAATATTGCTGGAAACCTTAATTCTGTCTTCAGCAATCTAATCTGCTATTTAGCGCATCCATTTTTCTTTTCTTCTTTTAAATTTAGTACATTGAATATACATAGCTGGTCGAAAGAATCATATAGGTCCATTTCCTGATCCAATTTCCAACTCCCCAAAACAACTCGTAGTAGTTTCAACCCTTTAGCTGCTGATTTTGGTATTCACTACCATATCTCTAAATTACATGATTATTTCTAGATTTTTCTAATTTTAGACATCATCTGACTTCCTAACACAGAAGATGAGGATTTAGCTCTTTCACAACACACACACACACACACACACACACACTCCTGTCCCATTCTTCCAATACAGTTTACTGAATTTTCTGGTACGTATCCATGTAAGGGCCAATTTGTGCTTACAACTTCCCAAGGACTAATGCCCCCCTCCACCCTAATCAGGGAATTGTGGAGATCTGGGATAGTCTAAGTTAGCTAATTTTTTTCCACTTCAGTGTTATTTTTCTATTAAATATTGTGAAATATACACACAAAAGTGTCTATTTAATCTTAAGAGTCTGCAATTAAGTTTAAGAAATGGAATACTGTGACAGATTGTATTTTCCAAAAATGGCTGCAAAAAAATTCCAGTTCCTTACACTCTTCCAGAATTGTCACTCTCCCATCAAAAGGTGTAGTTTATTTTATCTCCCCCTGAGTTTGGGAGGCCTTTGTGTCTGCCTCAATGAATAAAATGACATGGAAGCAATGCTGCTTGGTTTTTGAGTGCTATGGCCTGAATGTGTCCTCCCAAAATTCATGTTGAAATCCTAACTCCCAAAGGTGACAGTAGATGAGGCCTTTGAGAAGTGCTTAAGTCACATGGGTAGACCCTCATGAATGGGATTAGTTAGTGCCTTACAAAAGAGGCTCCGGAGGGATGCTTAGCCCCTTCCACCAGGTGAGAACACTATGAGAAGTCAGCAGTCTGCAACCTGGAAAAGAGCCTTCACAAGACCTGGCCCCCTGATCTTGGACTTCCAGCCTCCAGAACTGTGAAAAATAAAATGTTTGTTGTTTATAAGCCACCCAATCTGCAGTATTTTGTTATAGTAGCTTGAACGGACTAAGACACTGAGGTTAGGTTAGAAAAGACTATGTGGCTTCCTTCCACCTAGCTCGCTCTCCCAACACTTGCTCCAGCAGCCACACAGAAATTACTCTTCATGTCTCACAAAACGAAGCCCATGTCTGTAACTGAGTCATTTTCTTAGCCTTCTTAAGAAGTTTGAAGAAGTCCAAAGAAGTTTGAAGGTCCAAAGGCCTCTTTTTATTTGGTACTGTTCTGTACCTTTTAGTCCACGATACAATTGTTTTAACCTCTTACAAAGTTTCTTATGTATCAAGTTATAATACAACTCCATTAGACAAAAGGCACATCAGCAAATCTTGTCAAGATAAGCCCTTCTCTACATTGGGCTTCTCTTGAGGCTGCTGAGATATATCCTGCCCAAAATGGTTGCAATATTTCTGGTTCCATAGGCTTTTCCAGAAGTTTGCCACTTCTGCACAGTCCTTTGTGACTTCTTTGATGAAGAAGAAGTCAAACAGAGAGAATAGGCATTCTGGTTTCAGCCTCACCTGAAGTCCCAGCAAACAGCCACTATCAATCTCCAGCCATGCGTGTGATTCCAAACCCCACCTTCTGAGCTGACCCGGCCGTGGCTGCACGGAGCAGACAAGCTGTCCCTGCCAAGCTCTGACCTCATTGTAGATTCATGATCATAATAAATGTTCTTTTAAACCACTAAGTTTTGGGATAGTTTGTTACAAAGCCATAGAGAATTGGAACACTATCAATACTTTGGAAGCCTCTTGTATGCCCCTCCCTGTTTGCATCCTCCTTCTACTCCTCCAGAAGTAACTAGTGTTCTAAATTTATTACTAATAATTCTCTTGGTTTCTAAAAATCAATTTTACCACTTACATAAGTACCTCTCAACAATGTATTGTATTTTCAATAAATAGGTTAAATCATACTCATATACTTCTAGGCTTGCTTTTTTGATACAACATGATTTCTGGGATTCATCCATGTTGATATTCTATTCCTTTTTTTGGTGTTGCATAATATTCCATTGGGTGACTATACTGCAATTTACTTATCCATTCTCCTGTCAATGGGTATGGGACTGTTTTTTTTGCTCTTATGATGATGACATGAACATTTTTGTATGCCTCCTGGCACATGTATAAGAGTTTCTCTAGGGTAAATAAGCAGATACATGTACATTAAACTGGACTATGTCATGTAAAATTACTTTCCAGAGAAGGCTGTATCAACTGATGCCGTCACCATCAATGCACATCCTGGTGTTCCACGCTTGGGATTGCCAGGCTTTTAAATTTTATCATTCTGGTGCGTGCGTATATCTGCTTACTAAACAGACTTGCAACGAATCTCTATTTCCCCTTGCAGAGGAGATGCTGCCCTCTGGGAGAGAGCGTGCTGGAGGATCTGTGGTACAAATCAGGTTTCTTCTCAGCTTCCCCCCTGCAAGCCAAGTCAGCCTTCTCCGGTCTGCTAAGAGGATCATCACTAATCTATGTTGCAGCTTTCAAAATTCGGTGGCTATCATTTATTTCTCTCCCATTATTTTTGCCTTTGTGAGATAATGCCTTAAAAACATCCTCTGGCTGTGTTTTAATGCAGTTTTAAGAGGGACCGAGAATTAAATGCATGTGTTGAAGGCATAATCTTTTGCCATGGACTGATTTCAAAAATTTTCATAGGTTTTTTATTTCTAAATGTTGTTTTGGCTTGTTTTAAAATCTATTTGCTCCTTTCTGTTGTTCCTGTTTCTTGCTTTCTGATTCCATCTTTTTTTCTTAAGACATATATACAGTTATGACGTAGCTGATATTGCCTTTCAGGGTTTATATGTGTTGTTTATTTTGAACTCATTCAAGTGGCTTGTTTCCTTGTGAGTTTCATAATTTTGTGAGCTCATATTTGGTTGAGCTTAATTGGTGACAATCTTGAGGTTCTATATTAGGGGTCAGCAAACTACGCCCCAAGGGCCAAGTCCAGTCCATTGCCTGTGTTTGTAAATGTTTTCTTGGATCACCGCCATGCACATTCATTTAAGTACTTACTGTCTATAGCTGCTTTTGCACTACAATAGCAGAATTGAGTAGCTGCAGACTACTCAATTACAGACACTGCACGGCCTGCAAAGTAAAAAATATTTACTCTCTGGCCCTTTACAGAAAAGTGTGCCAACTTCTGATGTAAATTATGGATATTTTCTCCAGAGAAGATTTATATTTGTTTCTGCCAGGACCAGGGGAGACTCATGACCTGTAAGAACCTTAGCCTTCTTTGAGAACTCATGCCAGACTTGAGCCCACCAATAGATCAAGGCCTTCAGACTATCTATTCCACTACACTGCTAGAAGCAGCAATACAGTATCTTCTTTGACTTAATGTTGTTTTTATTTCAAGATGGTATGGATCTTTTTTCATTTAAAGGGTAGATCCTCGGGCCGGCCCCGTGGCTTGGTGGTTAAGTGCGCGCGCTCCGATGCTGGTGGCCCGGGTTCGGATCCCGGGCGCGCACCGAGGCACCACTTCTCCGTCCATCCTGAGGCCAAGTCCCACATACAGCAACTAGAAGGATGTGCAACTACGACATACAACTATCTACTGGGGCTTTGGGGGGAAAAAATAAATAAATAAAATCTTTAAAAAAAAAAATAAATAAAGGGTAGATCCTTTTAACCTAGGGAAGCATGTCCTTTTGTGGAATTTTTCTTGTATTATTTAATAATTTCCTTACCTCCTTAAGTCTTTTCTGTTTTCTCTTTCTTAAATTCCTACTATTAAAATGTTAAACCTTCTGATTTGATTCTTTAATTTTGTCTTATTTTCTATTTCTTTGTCATTTGGTTATACTTTCAGGGCGAGTCCCTCAACAACTTCATCTTCTAACCCCTCTAATGAATTGCTTTGGCTATCATTTTTAATTTTCAGGGGCAGTTCCTTGCTCCAAATTTTCCTTTTCAAAGCATCCTCATTTAATACATACAACATCCACTCTTTCAAAATATTAATTATATACAGGGGTGGATATGTTTCTGATCCCTGAATTGTATCCACCCTGCCAATGTCTGATTTCTTATTATTAGATTTTCCTCAAATATCTGGTGATCCTGGTTCTAAGTTCACATTTAATAGTGGGCATTAAAGAGCTGACTGGAAACCCCATGAACACACGTACGACTTGGAGGTGCATGGGCTCCACTCACGAGTGATCAAGTGGCAAGCAGGCTCTTCATCACGGCACACCGGAAGTGAGTGAGTGGAGATCTTTTCTCTGGGGCCGATTAGTTTCTCCAAAGAAAAAATCCTGGCAGAGAAGCCTGTATCTGATGGTTATCATTCTGGGAACACAGTTAGGGAACCCACATTCAGAATGCAAATTTTCACTTAATCCATGTTTTTAACCTATAACTAATCCAAGCCTTCTGTTACCCCTGGTATCCTATAGTCCTATCATCTTTCACTTCTGTTTCTCAAGAGAATTAACCTCCGGCCTCCTGCTCAAACAAGTAGAAGAACAGGAAGTGGTCTCCTGACTTAAGTAAGGGTAGAGAAGGATAGTTCAATGATCCTGTATAAGACTTGCAACCAATCTTTTTTTTTGGTGAGGAAGATTAGCCCTGAGCTAACATCTGTTGCCAATCCTGCTCTTTTTGCTGAGGAGGATTGGCCCCGGGCTAACATCCGTGCCCCTCTTCCTCTACTTTATATGTGGGATGCCTGCCACAGCACAGCTTGATAAGCAGTTCGCAGGCCCGCACCTGGGATCTGAACCTGCGAACCCTGGGCCACTGAAGCAAAGCATGTAAACTTAAACACTACACCACCGGGCTGGCCCCCAATCCTTTCGTTTTTATGTTCCAAGCACCCTCTCTGAATATGAGCACCTGATTCGTCCAGGTACAAGCATCTTTGCTGGATACTGAAGGTATACTGGCTTCTTTCTCACTGCATTGCCTTTTGCAGGCACTCAGATTAGAGCTTCCTTGGTTCTGGCTCTGCTAAATCAGTTAGTCTTTCTCTACCTGCATTTTGTTTTCCAAAAATTTATTGAACTCTATTATCTTTTGATTTCTTCTCTCCCGTTTTATTTGTCTTTGTGTGGTTACACTTTACTGTCATTTTACTCAGATCTCAGGAGAGGAAGAAAATAAATTGCTAATCTGTAATATTTAGCTGGAAGTCTTCAAGTTGAATTGTAAATAATCCTAAAATATTGGCCATGGAAATGTTTTCCATGCTTTTCTCTTCCTGAAGTACTCTAATAAATCTTACTAGAGATCTCTTAACAATGGAACAAATAAAGAAACAAAAGGATGACTAAACACTGAACAAATAGGACTATGAAATCAAATATACTGGCAAGAAACAGAAATTTGTAATGCAGGTCACATTTTAATATAGTTTAAAAAACACTTCCAAATATAACTACAAATTTAATTAGGAAAAATACCTGAAAGAAACATGTATCTTAATTAACCATCAGTACATTATTTTAAAGAATTATTTTCCTGAATCCTTGGCTTACTTCATTGGGTTTATAAAGGTATAAACCTACTGATTTTTCCATTTGAGTATTTTGTACTAAAGGTAGTTTTTCCCAGCTGATAATTATATATAAACCTGCTGACAAAAATTATGTTTTATATAGGGAGAAAAGTTTCCCTTAATAAGTTGGTAAAGACTGTAAGTGATACTTTTAAACTTTTGATTTACTATAAAGTAGCAATTAGTAAAATCCACACCCTTCCCAAAAAATTCAGTTTCTACTGCAAAAATCTTTATAAAAAATGTACTTTGAGTGCAATACAATCTCCATTTTCTTTTAAATCAACAAATACATACCAAAATAATTCATCATGAAATCAGAACAAAGAAATATTTAACAGTATCAGGTTTGCTCAGGAAAATATTAGTGTGGAAGACATCCAAGGAGTCTAAAATGCTTTTGTTGTGGCAATACCAAGACTTCAGGTTGATGTTCATACTATTGTTAAAACAGCTCTCACCCCTTTACAGTGAAAACTCAGTGCATATTCCTTTACACATGAAAAAACAAATTTTTAAAAAGTATCAATTTGCTTTAAAATAATTATTTAACTCACCTTGAAAACACAGATTGGATATGATAAATCCATTATTTAACAAATTGGGTTTCTAATGACCTAAAAGAAACTGGCTAAAACCCATGGAAGGTTCGGGAAGCTACGATGCAGGTCAAACAAGAGGGAGAGAGGTCAGATGCTTTTTGTGGAGTGGAAGAGCGACAATTTTAATGCTACTTTGAAATAGTGAGACATTTTGGGTTCATCTCTACTATTTTTAAAACACAGCAGTAAACCAAAAATATTAAAACACGAACTCTATCTCATACGCAAAAACAATCTTCTGCTACATACATAAATACAAAGTGCTTGTAACTAACATACAACACTAAAGAAGTCAACTCTTAAGATCACGAACGGCCTGTGTCTCACTGCCAGCAATGAGAGTGGTATATGCTAAGGGTGCCATGATATTTACAAAAGACAAAAAATATATATATGCAATTATTATTTCCTTAGTTCTAATGTTATCATTATACCATGGAGCATAAAATAATCCTCTCTTGACAAGATAGTTAAAACAAATAGATTATATTATGGAAGACTAAAATGCAAGGAAATCCTTCTTAGAGATTTCTGACAATTAAGTGTTAGTGCTAGTTCATAATAAAAAACATGAAAAGAACACAATTCTGGGGAAAAAAAAAAAGACTAATTTATTTGTTATATAAAATAAAACGAGAGATCTTAGTTTAGATAGTCAAGAGGTGACAGCTTTAGGTGTCATCTTAACCAAGAATAAATTCATAGTATTTCTGATTCACTTAAATATGACAGGAAAGGAAATTCTAATTCCTTCTACCTGCCCAGTCACTTCAAAAATTCTTCTTATGGAAGTTAAAATAAAAATACCTTTGTTTTTGGTTATTCTTTAAAGGAAAATTTCCAGGTGCCCTGGAGGCAATGAGTTCAATTTGGTGTCTTCTTGTGTTCTGAGAAAGAACAATAAGTTTACACTGAGATCTCAGCTTTCAAATGCTGTGACCAATTATTTGCGAGTTATAATCTGCAGGTTCCATTTTTAAAATATGTGGGATGACACTGTCAATTCGTACATTGCCAATGAGACCTTTGAAAAACAATTCTTCAGTGATGGTAGCATTCATCAGTCTTAAAGCTGGCAATCTGAGTAGTAGTCTGGACAACCTAAAAAGCAAAAAGGGGGCAAAGGGGAACAGGTTGTAAATCAAAAAGAGATTTAGTAGAAAAATGAGTAATTTCAATACGTATATTCTTGGTGGACTACTTTAGTAAAGACCTAATTTTCAAAAGGTAAAATAAAAACTGGTATTCTCAAGCCTTAGAGTGTATGACAATCACCTGGATATAAATGCAGTCTGACAGACTTCCCAGGAAAGCCTTGCTCTTAACTGCTATGCTGTGCTGCCTCCACTTGGCTGTATGGACCATGGAACCAAGTTATTAAACCATGGATCAAGTTATACATTTAAGAATGGCTTAGAAACTCATTTGAGGTTGTAAGAACAGCAATGTTTTGTGTTATCAGGACACACGAGGCTCAGTGATAATAGTTTTCTTGGTTTTGCTTTGCAAAAATACTGGAAATGGTAAAACAGGCAATAGTTACGACTGGGAAGAGCACAGAACATGGAATTGAGACCACTGGTTTCAAATCTTGACTCAACTGCCCTCTAGCCGTGTGAAGGTGTGTAAGCCACTTAATTCCTGTCTCTCAGTGTTGTGGTGAAGATTAATGCAAGGATCCCTGCCAGTTTCTGTGCTAGTGAGGTTCTTAGAGGCGAGACCATGTTTTGTGTGAAAGTACATTATAAGTTGAAAACTGCTATCCAAAAATAATTTCTTAGTTTTAAAAAATTAGGAATGTAAGAAACTGAGAAAGAGTTCCAGAGCTCAGTCAAAGCACCTGGAACCTAAGGGAACAGAGGTCAGCAAGTAGCTCCATGTCAAAAAGGAGGAAAAATTTAAATACTGTCTTTATTTGTATAATTATATATAAAACAACTTTTGAAACTTTAAAAAACTGAAAAATAAGCATAACAAAAGCAACAACAAAAGAACCACTTTGCCAAAAAGCTTGTGTTATTCTTCCTCTATTCTAAGGCCTTGCACTCTAATACTCGAGACCAAATGAAAGCAGCAGCCCAGGATTAAGTGATCTTCCTGTAGCCATGTACTCTACTCCTCAAATTACTCATTCCTGTTTGTTCCCACCAGCTGAACTACATCAGCAGAAGTGAGAGGAAAACTGGTTAGATAAACTAAGTCTGATTTTCATGATGGAACTGGCTTATAAATCTATTATTTAATATATGTAAAAAATTACTTTATGTAAAAATGTTCTTTTACTAGTTTGAAGTATGTTAAATTAATAGTAATATTAGTAAACACATTTATATAGCCCTTACTGTGTAATGGGCACTGTTCTAAGCTCTGTACATATATTAACTGACTTAATCTTTATTCTAATTGCAAAATGTGGGTACTATTATTATCTCCATTTTACAGGTAAAGAAACTGAAACCAAGAAGCTGACTAAAGGTCATACAGCTAGTAAGTGGTAAGGTCAGGAGTCAAACCCACGTACCCGGGCTCTGAGAGCTATGTGTTTATGTACTCTATGATACTGTCCCTCTTCAAAACTTGAGTCAATGTTATAAAAAAATAATTTTTTTCAAAGGACACTGGCAAGAAATATCTTGGTAGAAATATAAGCCACATTTCAAAATTATTTATAAAATAGTCTAATGTGTTTCTTTATTCATTCATATTTTTCCCCTTTTACAAATAAAATCCACTATTTCACCCTAAGAAAATAAAGAGTTTGGGTGCTTAAGTCAGACCACCTGGGTTCGCAGTCAGCTGTGCCATTTACTGTGCGTCCTTGAGCAAGTTACTTATCCTCTCTGTGCTGAAGTATCGTCTTACACAAAACTAAGAACTGGATGAAATATCACACGTAAAGCACTTGCAACAATGCACTCCTGCATTTAACAGCAGTAGCCATTTCAAAAGTCAAGGCTGACTAAAATACTGAATTACTCTTGGAATGGAAAATAATGAACAGATTCACAAAAAAGTTTTCAGATGAATTTAATTAAATAGTATTTAACTTCTAGATACCTGTAGGTGTCATCTGGATATGTTTTGGTTATATAATCTTGGAATTCCACATATGCCTTTTCCTGAAATTTCTCAATCTGTTCCATGTTTTCTAGGCCTGGATGATCTGAAATATTAAAGAATATATCATTACCCTAGTTCTGAATGCTCGTTTTATCGAGTGCAGATGGAAGTGGGTGGGAAGAATAGTTCAGTTAAAAAAGAAGCCCCATCATATGTGTGGTTCTTTCATTCCACAAATATATTTAGCAGCCCACCTACTAAATACTAGGCACTGTACTTTAAACCCTTAAAACTATTTTATCTCATATACATATTCTAACTTCTAATAAAAACTGAGACCACCGAGTTCTACTAAAATAAATAGCTTTCTCTATTCCAAAAGTTGTGGGAGTTTGATCATTTTGCTTTCAAAAGGAAAAAAAATGAAATGACTCAGCTTAGTTAAAAAAACATTTTTAACACAATGAAATACTTGCAGATCATATTCTATACTATATTTTTCATAAGAAAAACCTTCCCACCATTGTTTGATAAAAAAGTACTTACGAAATTATAAAACTATGATCATCTCTACCAGAAAATTTATGATAACATAGAAACATGCAATAATCTATTTAAATATTTCGATGGTCACTATAAAATTTCACAAAAATGGAAAAAATTAAAAGAACTTCATGGGGCTGGCCCCGGTGGTGTGGTGGTTAAGTTCACACACTCTGCTTCGGAGACCCAAGGTTTGCAGGTTTGGATCCTGGGCATGGACCTATGCACCGCTCATCAAGCTATGCTGTGGCGGCATCCCATATACAAAATTGAGGAAGACTGGCACAGATGTTAGCTCAGGGCCAATCTTCCTCAGCAAAAAAATAAATAAATAAATAAGAAGAGAGGGCTGGCCCCGTGGCTTAACGGTTAAGTGCGCGCGCTCCGCTGCTGGTGGCCCGGGTTCAGATCCTGGGTGTGCACTGACGCACCGCTTCTCTGGCCATGCTGAGGCAGTGTCCCACATACAACAACTAGAAGGATGTGCAGCTATGACATACAACTATCTACTGGGGCTTTAGGGGAAAAAAATTAAAAAAATAAATTAAAAAAAAAAAAGAAAAGAACTTCATAAAAATTATCTCTAACTCAACAAATATTGAAAAATATGGAAAACTCTGTCCTGAAAAGAATAAAAAAGTAATAAACAGAAAATACTGAGAATACTTAAAATTTCATTATAATTCGAATTTCAAATCTACGTTTTTTCAATTTTAAGGAAAATGAAGGTGGCAAATTGGTTGTGATAAAAATGGAGACATGTTATTAACTTATGTGAAACATTATAAGAAACAGTACAAAAACAAACTTTATTTTATTGGTATCATTGATGGTAACAAGTAGGTTTCCTCGCATAATTTTATTATGGTGTATAGGAATAGAAATACATACCAAAATAAAAAAGAGAGAGCATAAGAGTACAGTCAATTTTTCTTATTCAGAAATTTGTCATTGAGCTTACTGTCATTTTACTACATGTGGAAACTAGAAACTGGCAGGAAAATAAGAGACATTTTTCTATTTGTTGATAACTCCAATAAGATGTTTGGAAATTTAATCCATTAATAAAGCAATACTCATCTCTCATTTTGCCTTTTGATGATGCCTAGCAACATATATCTAAGAATTCAAATGTTGATGAGACAGCAGAACTAAAGGTCTATGATGCTGTTTTACTGATTTCTTTAACTTTCTTTTTTGCACCCAGATAAATGTCTAACATCTGTAAAACTCACTGGTTTGAAGTGTATAATTTAATGGTTTTTTTTTCTTTTTTTTTTGGTGAGGAAGCTTGGCCCTGAGCTAACATCTGTGCCAATCTTCCTCCATTTTACATGTGGCTCACTGCCACAGCATGGATTGATGAGTGGTATAGGTCCGCACCCGGGATCTGAACCAGTGAACCTGGGCCACCGACATGGAGTGCGCCAAACTCAACCACTACACCACTGGGCCGGTCCCTCAATGTGGTTTTTAATATATTCACAGAGTTGTGCAACCACCACCAGTCTAATTTTAGGATATTTTTTTCACCCCAAAAGAAACTCTGTACCCATTAGTAGTCACTCTCCATTCTCCCCTCTCCTTAGTTCCTGGTAGCCACTCATCTAATGTCTCTACAAACTTGACTGTTCTAGACATTTCATATAAATGAAATCATATAACATGTGGTCTTTTGTGACTGGCTTCTTTCACTTAGCATTGTTTTCAAGTTTCATCCATGTTTGTAGCATATATTAGAATTTCACTGCTTTTTATGGCTGAATGATATTCCACTGTATGTATATATTACATTTGTTTATCCATTTATTTGTTGATGGACACTTAGGTTGTTTCCACTTTAACTGCACTATTTTACAGTCTCACCAGAAATGTACAAGGGTTCCAATTTCTCCACACTCTCAAATACTGTCTTTTAAATAAGAAGTAATTGTTTATATACCTGGACTGAAGAGTACTATTGCCTTCAGGTAGGCATATTCATATCCATCAATGCAGAGTTTAACCATGCTATTACAAAACTCCTGTAGTTTGAAGATGTGCTCCATCAATAATTTTCTTCTTTCTGTTGACATTTTATCTTTAATTAAAAACAAAGAAACAAACAAACGAGCAAAAAAAAGCTTCTAGTTTTTGGCTAAAATGCACAACTATTTTTATCCAATATATTTCCTTCTCACTAATTTCCAGCTTTGAATATAACCAACCTATAAATGTTTAAAATTCAATCTCTGCAAGTAAATATGAAACTAATTAATGATCTTCATACATCATTCCTTCAAGAAAAAAATGAAACGAGCTGTTAGTATAAAATAACCCCAAATGTAATGTTTCCTTTCAAAATATATTCTTTTGAGAAGATAAGCTGTAAAGACAACCACCTGAAAAACTGGCCAACCAAAACTTTACAAAAGACTCCAATTTTGTTAACAGGATTTAGTTAAGCTTATATTGGTTGAAAAAAAGATGAGCAAAATCATCTAGATTTCTAAAAGTTACATATACTACTAAAATGAAAACAAGTATTTAGCAAAAAACACTGCCAAGAAAAAAGGTGAGTAAAATAAAGTTTTATGATAACTTTTTGACTTTATGTTTAAAACATCTGATTAGTTAACCAAAGCTTTAGTAAAGGTAGGCTGTAGAACACATTACAAATTTATGAGAAATGAATCAAGACTAGGAGTCCATAAATAAGATGGAATGTAGTGCTCCCTTCCAGTAGATCTACTGTTGATGAGATTTTAAGGTGATTTCTCTGCCCTTAAAGAGGAGGAAGCAGATAATTTCAAAATAACATAAAATGATGGGAAATGGAATATGCTAAGGAAATAAAACATAATTCCCAATTTATAAATTATTTCTGAACTCAAAAGGCAATTCTCATTTGAAGATGGGGCATCTTGTTGGTTAGTCACAAGCCATTCTGAAGTTAAACATTTATAAATCAGTGACTGCCTGTCTCCTCAAATAAATGAGAGTTGTAATCACCTTGGCATCAAGAAAAGGAACAAGAGAGTAAGGACTGTTCTGCAATTCTTCAGTACTGTTTAAGTGAGAGAATACATCCTGATGAATTGATTAAAAAAAAAAACAAAACAGCCCATCTTAGTATTCAAAGGACTACAGTGAAGAAAGGCACTTAAAAAATTTGTGAGAAGTATGGGGCCGGCCAGTAGAGTAGTGGTTAAGTTCGGGTGCTCCACTTCGGCAGCCCGGGGTTCTCAGGTTTGGATCCTGGGTGCGGACCTACGCACCTCTTGACAAGCCATGCTGTGGCAGGCGTCTCACATACAAAGTAGAGGAAGATGGGCATGGATGTTAGCCCAGGGCCAATCTTCCTCAGCAAAAAGAGGAGGATTGGCAATAGATGTTAGTTAGCTCAGGGCTAATCTTGCTCACCAAAAAAAAAAAAAAATTGGTGGGAAGTATATATTTATAAATATTTGATCACCTCTACGTAAGCTAACCCTGGATTCTTTGGTACTTATGCCAAAGTGCAAAAATTCCCAAGGCGTAGTCAGAAATAGCCTGCCAGACACAAATATATTTGTTTCAATTTTGTTCTGCTCTCATTTAAAAATATTTTGCAGTGATTAATGAATGAATTTATCAAAATGTAAAAATTATCTAAAGTAAAAAGGGTATTGGTAACTGAAACACTAGTCATCAGATATCTACCTTTAATCATAGCATTTTATAAAACTGATGCCACCTCTTATATCCTGGAAAAGGAAATAAAGAAGGAGCTTTTTACCTTGTTGAAGGCTACTGTGAAGACAGTTGACAAATGTTGCTAATATAGTTGCCACATTCATCACTTGCCAGCACTGGGCAAGACCAAGAGTGAAAAGTTCATTCCAATAAGCTTTTACTAATGATATGCTGTTTTCTTGCCTATAAAAACAAAACAAAACAAACACATAGATATTAACATATATTTTATAAACTTTACAACGGACTCAGATATTTAAAAATAAAATATTACTGAACTAAAATTATTCTAGAAAGACCAACTGGGCATGGGCTCGATCAATTCTGTGTTTTGTATAGCTGAAAGCAATTGATAAGAAAGGCTTAGAAATTTAAATATTAGCTAGCTAATTAATCGTTCAGCCAGTTTATAAGAACTGTTGCAAGTAGTATTTCAAACCAAAAGTCGGGGCTTTAATCCCACATTTCATGGAAATTGATGAAATAAAGATTGTTTTAAAAAATTTAAAAGTAAAACCACACATTTAAAAACTTATCCTAGTCTTCTTTTGCTTTAAATGCAGGTAAATATTTTTTTAAAAGGGTAATTAAAATTATCTGACGGTAGGTAAGCAACCAATCTCCTGAGAGAAATGGTTTATTCTATATGTTTCAGATGGGATATTAGTATCCCTGTACATGAGATGCCAAGGATTTTATTAGGAGTAACAAAAGTAAGAAAGGTCAGAAGTCCTTTCCTGAACTTCTAAATAAGAAATCTCAGCAGCATGAGAGAGTAGAAAAAGTATTAGAATGGAAGCCAAGACACCAAGGTTTTTAAGCCCATGTCATCCATTTATTTTCCATTTGAAATTAGGCAAATAAGCTTCTCAGGTCTCAGGTGCTTAGCTATATAAAATGCAGAGGCACAATATGTCCTATGTCTTGCTCAGAGTTACTATGAGACTCAAATATAAGAATTATGTGAACAAGTCATGACATAAAGTATATGCAAGGCACTGTTCTAGGCAGTGGAGAAATAGCAAATAAACAAGATAGATTAAATCTGCCTTCATGAAACAGAAGGAAAACATAGTAAACAAACACATTATTTGAAATATTTTATATAAATATTATATACACCAATGCATATGGTTATACAAACATTAAGTCAGTTTCAGTTAATAAAAATTCCACAATATTATAAAGTAGGATGATGCATTAGAAAATGGCAGGGCGGAGTAGTGGTAAGGTGGGTGGAGAAGAATTTTCTGAGGGGCCCACATTTGAATAGAAAGAGACGGGAAAGAACTTAAAAAAGAAAAAAAAAGATAGAGGGCAATAGTATTCCAGGAAGAGAGAAGAACAAGGGCAACTTGTCGAGGTAAGAACCAGCATGTAGTAGGTGTTCAATAAAAACAAGTGCATTAATAAATGCCATCCTCTTTTTCTGCAATGTCCTTCCCCTACCTTGTTTTACTAGTTAATATTTGTCCCTTAAAATATAGCTCAGAGCTCAAATTTTTTTTGAGGAAGATTGGCTCTGAGCTAACATCTATTGCCAATCTTCCTCCTTTTTTCCATTTTTCTCCCCAAAGCCCCAGTAGATAGTTGTATGTCATAGTTTCACACCCTTCTAATTGCTCTATGTGGTACCCAGCCTCAGCATGGCTTGATGAGTGGTGTGTAGGTACATGCCCAGGATCCAAACCAGCGAACCCTGGGCCACAGAAGCGGAGAGTACGAACTTAATCGCTATGGCCACTGTGCTGACCCCAGAGCTCAATTTTTTGAAGAAACGTTCTCTTACCCATTCTACCCTCTTCAGTGCCATATATCCACTTATATTTTATACTTATTTCATGGTATTCAAATTTACTGGTATAGAGGAGTCTGTCTCCTCTACTAGATTAAAGTCTCACTGAAGGCAGAGACTTCCTTCTTCATTTCTGTATCTCAGTGAACAGCACAGTAGCAGGCATACAGCTGATTGTGGGGGTAATAGAACAGGCAGAAGTTAGAACTTAGAAAATACAGAGTTACAAAAGCTATGGGTGTGGACTCTATCAATTAAGCAATCTTTAAAGCACAACCTTTACACTTTATTACAAATAAGATAACGAAAGTATAAAGTTTCTTTAAGTTGGTGAGAATATCCTAATGAAAGGCACTGAAATTTTTTTCTTCCTAATAAATCTTTAACATTAGGGTAGTCAGTATGTTTAATGGAAATCATTCATCAAGTTAAGAACTACAGCTTTTCTTACAACATTGCATTTTATTTAAGAATTGAGGAGTGACATCAGCATCATAGCATACCGAGTTGTTCCCTTAGTCTCTCCCCTTTAACTTACAACTAAATAGACATTCATTAACCATCAGAGGATAGCCTGCACAGCACAACAGGACATCTGAGAGATCCATGCAGCTATACATCCGAAGGTGGGTGGACTGGATCCCCAGGAGGCAGTGGAACTAGGTGAATGCACCCTTCCCCTGCCTCGGTGGCAGCAAGCCAGGTCATGGATCTTCACACAGAGGCTGGTGTGACCGTAAGAGGAGGTGGGGACAGCCCGGCCTGCGTGAATGCTTTTGGAGTTGGAGCCCGGCCCACGGGGGGTACCCACTGTGCTGTGGTGGCCCTGCTAGTGGGACCGCTCTACACCAAGTGGTGACTTAGCACCCATGTAGGCACTCCTCCCGCCTAGTGCACAGCAGCTCAGCCAGTCCCCTGCTGAGCAGGGGCCCCGCCTATGGTGGCCAACCCCCCTGCCCAGCGCAGAGACCTGGCCCCTGTGGGTGCAACTTGCAGGGCAGCTGCAATCAGCTCAGGCAAACACAGAGTAGCCCTAACTGCACAACGTCCAACAGATGGGGTGGGATCAGAAAACACAGTTCCTGTCCCCTCCGCCAGTAGTGGCAGGTGGAATCTGTGACCTGATACTACCACAAATGTGCCAGCAAAGGATCAACTCATCAAACACCATGAACTACAGTAACACTTCAGAGCAGAAGGAAAATGATAAGTCTCAAGAAACTAATCCTAAAGTCACAGAAATTTACAATCTAAATGACAGAGAATTCAAAATAGTTGTCATAAAGAAACTCAATGAGTTACAAGAAAACTCAGAAAGACAGTTGAATGAGCTCAGGAATAAAATTAATGAGCAGAGGAATACATCACAAAAGAAAATGAAACTCTAAAAACAAAACAAAACAAATTCTGGATATGAAGAACAATTAATGAGATAAAAAATAATCTAGAAACCATAAAAAATATAGCTGATGTTATGGAGGACAAAATTAGTGAATTAGAGGGCATAAATATAGAAATGCTTCAGGTAGAGGAGGAGAGAGAACTAAGATTTTAAAAAAATAAAGAAATTCTTCAGGAAATATCCGACTCAATTAGGAAAAGCAACGTAAGGATTATAGGTATTCCAGAGGGAGACAGGAGAGAGAAAGGAGCAGAGAATTTGTTCAAAGAAGTACTAGCTGAGAACTTCCCAAATATAGGGGAGGAACTGGATTTACAAGTACGTGAAGCCAATAGAACTCCTAATTACATCAATGCAGAAAGACCTCCAAGACATATAATACTAAAACTGGCAAAAGTCAATGACAAAGAAAAAATATTAAGGGCAGCAAGGCAGAAGAAAATAGCCTACAAAGGAACCCCCATCAGGCTTTTAGTGGATTTCTCAGCAGAAACCTTACAGGCTAAGAGAGAATGGAATGATATATTCAAAATACTGAAAGACAAAAACTTTCAGCCAAGAATGCTCTATCCAGCAAAGTTATCCTTCAGATATGATGGAAAAATAAAAGCTTTCCCGGATAAACAAAACCTGAGGGAGTTCATTGCCCCTAGACCTCTCTTACAAGAAAGGATGAAGGAAGTCCTCCTACCTTTAACAAAAAGGCAAAGGTTTACAAAGCTTAGAGCAAGGAGATAAACAGACAAAATCAGAAAATTGCAGTCCTCTATCAGAACAGGTTAGCAAACACTTAATTATAACATAAGAGATAAAGGAAAGGAAAGCATCAAAAATAACTATAAACACTTCAATTTAGTCACAAACTCACAACACGAAAAAGAATTTGTGAAAATAACTCAGAAGGAGAAGAGGAAAGGGATGGAATCTGCTTAGGCTAATGGAGATGAGACTAGCAGAAAATGGACTATCTCATCTATGAGATCTTTTATACAAACCTCATGGTAACCACTAAACAAAGATTCAGAATAGAGCCACAAATCATAAACAAAGAGAAAACTGAGAAAACCATCACAGAAACCACCAAACTGAAATGGCTGTCAGAAATACAAGGGAAGAGAAACAATGGAAATATAAAACTGGAAAAGAAGAGATAAAAAGGAGTATTAAGCCCTCATATATCAATAATCACTCTAAATGTAAATGGACTGAATTCTCCAATCAAAAGACACAGAGTGGCCAGATGGATTAAAAAACAAGACCCAACAATATTCTGCCTCCAGGAAACACATCTCAGCTCTCAAGACAAACACAGGCTCAGAGTGAAGGGATGGAAGACAATACTCTAAGCAAATGGCAAGCAAAAGAAAGCAGATGTTGCCATACTTATATCAGAAAAAACAGACTTCAAGATAAAAAGACAGGGGTCAGCCCAGTGGTATAGCAGTTAAGTTCACATGCTTTGCTTCAGTGGCCCAGGGTTCACCAGTTCGGATCCTGGGCACGGACCTATGCACCGCTCCTCAAGCCACGCAGAGGTGCCGTCCCACATAGAGCAAGTAGAAGGATGTACAACTATGACATACAACAATCTACTGGGGTTTTGGGGAGAAAAAAGAAAAAAGTAGGAAGACTGACAACAGATGTTAGCTCAGGGCCAATCTTCCTCAAAAAAAAAAATTAAAAAAAAGGTAAAAAAAGACAAAGAGGGCCAGTATATAATGATAAAAGGGACATTCCACCAAGAGGAAATAACATTTATGAATATATATGCACCTAATACAGAGCACCAAAGTATATAAAGCAACTACAAACAGACCTAAAGAGAGAAATTGACAGCAACACAATAACAATAGGGGACCTCAACGCCCTACATACATCAATGGATAGATCATCCAGACAGAAAGTCAACAAGGAAACAGTGGGTTTAAATGAAACACTTGAGCAGATGGACTTAATAGGTATATATATAGAACATTCCATCCCAAAACAGCAGAATACACATTCTTTTCAAATGTACACGGGACATTCTCAAAGATAGAGCATATGTTGGGAAACAAGGCAAGCGTCAATAAATTTAAGAAGACAGAAATCATATCAAGCATCTTTTCTGACCACAGAGCTATGAAACTAGAAATCAACTACAAGAAAAAAGCTGGGAAAGTCACAAATATGTGGAGACTAAACAACATGCTACTGAACAACCGCTGGATCAAGAAAAAAAACAAAGGAGAAATAAAAAATATCTGGTAACAAACGAAAATGAAAATACAACATACCAACTCTTATGGATGCAGCAAAAGTGGTTCTAAGAGGGAAATTTATAGCAATACAGACACACCTGTAAAAAACAAGTAAAACCTGAAATAAGTAATCTTAAACTACACCTAACAGAACTAGAAAAAGAAGAACAAACAAAGCCCAAAGTCAGCAGGAGGGAAATAATAAAAATTAGAGCAGAAATAAGTGAAATAGACTAAAAAAACAATAGAAATGATCAATAAAACCAAGAGCCAATTCTCTGAGAAGGTAAGTTCTCTGAGGAGGGAAACAAATTGGACAAACCCTTAGCCATACTCACTAAGAAAAAAAGAGAGAACCCTCAAATAAATAAAATTACAATGGATACCACAGAAATACAAAGGATTATAAGAGAATACTACGAAAAACTATATGCCAACAAATGGGACTACCTAGAAGAAATGGATAAATTCTTAGACTCATACAACCTGCTAAAACTAACCAAGAAGAAATGGAGAATCTTAATAGACCAATCACAAGTAAAGAATTGGAAACAGTAATCAAAAACCTCCCAAAAAACTAAAGTCCAGGACCAGATGGCTTCTCTGGAGAATTTTACCAAACATTCAAAGATTTAATACCCATCCTTCTCAAACTATTCTGAAAAATTGAAGAAGATGGAATGCTTCCTAACTCATTCTATGAGGCCAACATCACCCTGATACCAAAACCAGGCAAGGACAACACAAAGAAGGAAAATTTATAGGCCAATATCGCTGATGAACATAGATGCAAAAACGCTCAAAAAAATATTGGCAAACCAAATACATTAAAATACATTAAAAGGATCATACACATGATCAAGAGGGATTTATACAGGGACACAGGGATGGTTCAACATTCACAAATCAATCAATGTGATATACCACATTAACAAAATGAGGAATAAACCCACATGATCATCTCAATAGTTGCAGAGAAAGCAGTTGACGAGATCCAATATACATTTATGATATAAACTCAATAAAATGGGTATAGAAGGAAAGTACTTCAACAAAATAAAGACCATACATGACAAACCCACAGCCAAAACCATACTTAACGGTGAAAAACTGAAAGCCAGCCCTCTGAGAACAGGAACAAGACAAGGGTGTCCACTCCTGCCACTCCTATTCAACACAGGAGGTTTTGGCCAGAGCAATTAGGCAAGAAACATAAAAAGTATCCAAATTGGAAATGAAGAATTGGAAACTCTTGCTGTTTGCAGACGACATGATTCTATATACAGAAAACCCTAAAGAATCCTCCAGAAAACTACTGGAAATAATCAACAACCACAGCAAAGTTGCAGGGTACAACATCAACTTACAAAAATCAGTTGCATTTCTACACACTAATAACGAACTAGCAGAAAGGGAAGTTGAGAACACAATCCCACTTACAATCGCAACAAAAAGAATGAAATATCTAGGAATAAATTTAACCAAGAAGGTGAAAGATCTATACAATGAAAACTATAAGACATTATTGAAAGAAATCAAAGACGACAAAGAAATGGAAAGGTATTCCGTGCTCATGGATTAGAAGAATAAACATAGTTAAAATGTCCATATTAACGAAAGCAATCTACAGATTCAATGCAATTCTAATCAGAATCCCAAAGACATTCTTCACAGAAATAGAACAAGAATCCTAAAATTTATAGGGAAGAACAAAAGAGCCCAAGTAGCCAAAGCAATCCTGAGAAAAAAGAACAAAGCTGGAGGCATCACAATCCCTGACATCAAAATACACTACAAAGCTACAGCAATGAAAACAGCATGGTACTGGCACAAAATCAGACACACAGATCAATGGAACAAAATTGAAAGCCCAGAAATAAAACCACAATCTATGGACAGCTAACCTCTGACAAAGGAGCCAAGAACATACAAGAGAAAGGAGAAAGGAAAGTCTCTTCAATAAATGGTATTGGGAAAACTGGACAGCCACATGCAAACAAATGAAAGACCATTACCTTACATCATACACAAAAATTAACTCAAAATGGCTTAAAGACCTGAATGTAAGACCTGAAACTATAAAACTCCTAGAAGAAAATATAGGTAGTACATTCTTTGACATCAGTCTTAGCAGCATGTTTGTGAATACCATGTCTACTCAGGCAAGGGAAACAAAAGAAAAATTTAACAAATGGGACTACATCAAACTAAAAAGCTTCTGCAAGGCAAAGGAAACCAACAACAAAACAAAAAGATAAGCCATCAACTGGGAGAAAATATTTGCAAATCATATAGCCGACAAGGGTTTAATTTCCAAAATATATAAAGAACTCATACAACTCAACAACAACAAAACAAACAACCCGATCAAAAAATGGGCAGAAGATATGAATAGACATTTTTCCAAAGAAGACATATAGATGGCCAACAGGCACATGAAAAGATGTTCAACATCACTAATTATTAGGGAAATGCAAATCAAAACTACAATGAAATATCACCTGACACCTGTCAGAATGGCTATAATTAACAAGACAAAAAATAACAAATGTTAGAGAGGATGTGAAGAAAAGGGAACCCTCATACACTGCTGGTGAGAATGCAAACTGGCACAGCCACTATGGAAAACAGTATGGAGACTTCTCATAAAATTAAAAATAGAAATACCATACGATCCAGCTATCCCACTACAGGGTATTTTATCCAAAGAACATGAAATCAACAATTCAAAGGGATTTATGCACCCCTATGTTCACTGCTGCATTATCCACAATAGCAAAGACATGGAAGCAACCGAAGTGTCCATCAGTGGATGAATGGATAAAGAAGATGTGGTAAATATATACAATGGGCTACTACTCCGTTATAAAAAAACACAAAATCATCCCATTTGTAACAGCATGGATGGACGGTGAGGATGATGTTAAGCAAAATAAGCCAGAGAAAGACAAACTGTATGATTTCACTCCCATGTGGATAAAGAAAACAGATTAGCGGTTACCAGAAGGTCAGGGGGTTGGGGGTTGGTGGGTGAAAGGGGTAAAGGGGCACATATGTATGGTGATGGATAAAAATTAGACTATTGGTGGTGAGCACAATGTAGTCTATACAGAAACTGATACATAATAATGTACACCTGAAATCACACAATGTTATAAACCAATATGACCTCCATAAAATAATGGGGGAAAAAAAAGAATTGAATATACTCAAACAAAAGCTAATACTGCCAACTGAGAGTTACCAAAAGTAGTTTTTCTCACTGGGAATTATTCAGGTGAAATTTTAACTCCAGGCAGAGCTCTCTTTTCCATTCAGTATCTGAGAGGAATTACTTGCCATAAGAAATAGGCTGTCAGAATCTATTTGAAAGTAAAGTTTAAATGAAAAGAAAATCAGTACTTCAAAATCACCATATAAAAAAAGATTAAAATTTCAATCTCAAACAACAAAAAAAAGATAACAGACACTATTTTCGTTTATCAGAAAAAATGGATAAAATCCAGAATGGAGGAGGATATGAGGAAATAAGCATTTATTCTCACACACTGTGAGTGAAAACTGGCTCAACATATTTTTTTTGTGTGTGTGTGTGAGGAAGATCAGCCCTGTGCTAACATCTGCCAATCTTCCTCTTTTTTTTTTTTTGGTGAGTAAGACTGGCCCTGGGCTAACTTCCGTGCCCATCTTCCTCTACTTTATATGGGACGCCGCCACAGCAGGGCTTGCCAAGCAGTGTGTCGGTGCACGCCCGGGATCCGAACCGGCGAATCCTGGGCTGCTGCAGCAGAGCGCGTGCACTTAACCGCCTGCGCCACCGGGCCGGCCCTCAACATATTTTTGGAGGAGAATTTGGTGGCACTTATCAAAAAACTAGAATGTACACCCTCTTAGACTCAGCAATTCCACTTGTAAGAACCTATTTATAGAAATACTAACACAAGTAGTGAAAAATACATATACAATGTTACAATGCTTATTGTAGCATTGGATATAATAACACAGAAAACTAGCCACAACCCAAATGTCTACTAATAAGGGATGAGTAAGTAAATTATAATAAACCCATTAAATGGAATACAAGGAGAATACGGTAAATGTATATGTGCTGACATAGAAAGAAGTCCATCATATAAGCGTATCAAGAAAGACAAAGATAAGATGTGTGTGTGTATTTGATTGTTAAATATAGCATGGAAGAGATCTGGTAGAACAACAACCTGCTAACAGTGGGGACAGTTACCTTTGGAGAGAGAGGTTTTACTTTATATTTCTATACTTCAGTATTACTTTAAAATTCTACAAACATGAGGAAAAGGTTAAAAGTAAACATGATGCTTCAAGTTTGAAGGAATTCAGTTTTCACCTTAACCTCAGATTCTGAAGTTTTAAAGAAGAAACAGCTAATGAAGGTAATTAACTAGTGAACACAGGACAGGAAAAAGAACAGAGCCAACTGACAGAAAAAAGCCAGAGCTCTTACCGGCATGTGCTACACCTCATAGTAACAAAGTACTCTGCCATTGTTGGGGGAGACTCAGAGAAAAGGTTAACGGGTATCCGTGCAAAGGATGAGGAACATCAAAATGGTTACGAACACTTCCAAAGGAAAAAAATAAAAATTGGCAATTGAGAAATCAACTACCATATTATTTTGTTTCCAGAGGAAAAGTGAAAGAGCTAAATGTAGAGATCAGTTATACAAAGATATCTATTTATATTTTTATCCAAAATAGAAACAAAAGATCTTTGAGTATAGCTAGTTATGTTCTTCAAATATGTTTTTTAAAAGTTCATTAGGAAAAAAACCCAGCAAGTCTCCTTTAAAAAGAAGGTTCCTAAGAGAATAAATGAAAATGAGCATTTATTATCTACTTTGTAGCAGCGCTGAGTTAGATAAATTTACATTCATCATCTCATCTAAGTAGCAGAGCCCGCAAGGAAGCATTTCTGCTCCTAATTTACAGACGTGGGAATGAAGCCTCAATTAAGTAACAAAGCTAGAAGACGAATAAATCCAGAATTTCAACCCAAGTGTTCAAGTCTATTCTCTTTTAAAAATCATTACAAATTTTAGCAAGTAAAATGCTAAAGTCAAATTTCTCGCTAGAGACTCCCCATTTAAGGCTAATGTTTTGTGATGGTAAGGGCATGTGTGATACCAGTTTTGTCTTGTTAAGGAAAACAAACACACAAATGACTACTGCAGTCACATTATACTATCTATTTTCAAAATATCTTTCCTTTGAGAAGTAAAAGGAGCTAGGCAGAGGAGGTAATCAAAGTATCAGTCAAGTACGCTGAAAGCAATGCAAGTGTTAATAAATAAAACATTAAGTTGCATAACAGCAAATATGTCAATTTCTTTTAGAAATAGGTATAGGTATTTCTAACTGCTGTACTATATTGTCAATGTTTATTAAATACGTATGTACTATTCATAATTAGAGATCAGATCATTGTATGTATGTATGTATGTATTTACTTACTTACTTTATTTATTTATTTATGTGGTGAGGAAGATTGACCCTGAGCTAACATCTGTGTCCATCTTCCCCTATTTACTCTGTGGGGCGCCTGCCACAGCATGGCTTGATGAGCGGTGCGTAGGTCTGTGCCCGGGATCCAAACCTGTGAACCCCAGGCCGCCAAAGTGGAGAGTGCAAACTTAACTACTATGCCACCAGGCCGGCCACTATACTATTTATTTCCATAAGAGAATATGACTTTTGAGGTCACCTATACTTGGGGATAACCTAACCATTTGGCTTCTACACAAATAAACCCAAGGCATTATACCTTACCTGGCAGCATCTATTTGAAATGAAGGTATGGCCCTTAGGGAAAAATAGTCAGTGATACAGCAATAGAGCTGGTTTCAAACCCACAGTTAGAGTAAACATTATTTTGTTTTAGTGAAATTTTAGAAGATCCAACTTTCAAGCTTAGCATTTAATGGAAAGTTTCTCAAATTAACCAACAAAGTCTCCTGTAGCAAATGGTGGTGGCTAGGAACCTTTTTTTTTTTTTTTTTTGGTGAAGATTGGCCCTAAGCTAACATCTGTGCCCCTCCTCCTCTATTATGTGGGACACTGCCACAGCATGGCTTGATCAGTGCTGTGTAGGTCCATGCCCGGGATTTGAACCCATGAACCCTGGGCCGCCGAAGCGGAGCGTGCAAACTTAACCACTACGCCACTGGGCTGGCCCCCTGGCTTGGACCTTCTATAAGAATCTACGTAGGGAGGACTGCTGCCCTTACTCCAGACAAATCACGCCAAGTGCCCCTAACTGAATTTACTACTGTGCAGTCACTTACCTAAAGTATGCAGGTAAAACTGAAAAACAACTGAATTCCTGTAAGTACTGAAACTACAAATGTTAAACAGAAAAGCAATATCCTTGTAAAACACAGAAGCCTTGTAAAATACAAATAGCATTAGCCAACCACTGTTTAAGATTCTTTAAGGGCGGGCCAGCCCCGTGGCTTAGTGGTTAAGTTTGCGCGCTCCGCTGCTGGCGGCCCAGGTTCGGATCCCAGGCGCGCACTGACGCACCGCTTCTCCGGCCACGCTGAGGCCGCGTCCCACGTACAGCAACTAGAAGGATGTGCATCTATGACATACAACTATCTACTGGGGCTTTGGGAGGGCGGGATTCTTTAAGAGGCTGGCCCCATGGTGCAAGCGGTTAAGTGCACACGCTCCACTGCAGCAGCCCGGGAATGGCCAGTTCAGATCCCAGGCGCGCACCTACACACCGCTTGTTAAGCCCTGCTGTGGCGGCATCCCATATAAAGTAGAGGAAGATGGGCACGGATGTTAGCCCAGGGCCAGTCTTCCTCAGGCAAAAAAAAAAAGAGGAGGACTGGCATTGGATGTTAGCTCAGGCCTGGTCCTCCTCACATACACAAAAAAAGATTCTTTAAGCTACTGTTCCCCTCCATTAAAGTAAGTGATCAAAACAAACTCAACTTTTAGAAAATGATTTATGTTGCTTATCTGTTTCTCTCTGCAAAATTAGGGCTTTGTTTCCAAGTCTTGTACCTAGAGATAAAAATGCAACCAATGCTAGTTTCTTCGAGACTTTTATTACCACATAACAGAATTTTCCATCATTATTACTTAGTCCTCATACATCTGATTAATTTAAACCATAAATTATCTAGAGAGGGATAATAAATAAGAGTTTATGTAGCAATTAATGGCCTTGAATGCTACATCAATGGTTAATTCTGATTGCAAAGAATCCTGTGGCTGTTACATTGAAACCAATTTTCAACACAGACCATGAGGAAATGTGGCTGCCACTATAAAATTATATTATAACCAGAAACCTCAGGTTTTATTTTTGGTTTCTTCAACATTTGGATTATTTCCACAGGATAATCACAATTAATTTAACAGAAGTATTTAAGGTCAACGGTGTCATAAATAATTCAAGGAATTCAAATCATTCCCTAAAAATCCTTTCTTTTGTTGTTTTACTATAATAATTGTTAGCCTATTACGAAAAATATCATCAACTGACTTTTCAAGGCATAAGTATGCCAGTTATAAGCTTAGAGAACTACACTTAAAGCTTAACAGCTAATTAAAAACTGCTAATATGTAAATTTACATTGTATTTTAATTTTTTCTTAAAAAAACAGACTGGAGAAATTCTGAAAGTTAAATGTTATTTTGAGAAAGAGCTAACAATCGTTTTAAAGTTTAACCATTCTAAATCAGGCTTTTAGTCTATGTAACTGTATTATTTAAGTACACGATTTAATGCATGGTATATCCAACACTGATTAATAAACCAAATTATAGTAAGATTCTATGTGTGCCTTCTTCTTTTTTTTTTTTTTTTTTGGTGAGGAAGATCAGCCCTGAACTAACATCCATGCCAATCCTCCTCTTTTTGCTGAGGAAGACTGGCCCTGAGCTAACATCCGTGCCCATCTTCCTCCGCTTTATGTGGGACGCCGTCACAGCATGGCCTGACAAGCGGTGTGTCAATGCGCGCCCAGGATCTGAACCCAGGCCACCAGCAGCGGAGCGTGCGCGCTTAACCACTACGCCACAGGGCTGGCCCAATGTATGCCTTCAAAAGTCACAATTCAGATATGTTTCTTTGTTATATTCAAAATATTCTCTAAGGATAAAGAATGGGCAGTTATTAATCCTATTTGGCAAATGGGAAAACACATGTACAGGATATAAAAGTGAATTGTTCATGAAATCATACCAGTGAGTACAGTCCTGTAGCTATAATAATACTTTTCTAACTGTGGGCTTAACCTTTTCCCTGGTCTCTTTGCCTCTTCATACCAGTGACTTGAAAGCAATCTAAATAAATTGGGCAATCTTTAGGTAAAGCATGGGTTTCTTACAGTAGACCATTTTCCATTATCATCTGATTACTTCAGAACAGAATACAGATGTGCTCTTTAGTGGTAGGACCAAACTTCTAAATTATCATAGTGGTACCGTGGGGCTTCCATTTCCTCTCCCCTCCTTTTTGGCAACCACATGATTGGAAAACAATTATTTCTATTTTTAAACATATTCACTGTATGCAAGTTTCAGCTCCTTATTAACATGCCTGAGATGAACACAGAAACAGTGGTGGTGGGAGGGAAACAAGCAGCCTAGGACATCCCTACAGCCTCCCTATCTTTAAGTCAATCAAAGATGGCCTATTAAAAATGCTGCCCATGATTTATGAGCTCCGCTGCATATATTCCATTTGAATTGTTAACTTACTCAAATTATCAAATATGGATACTCTTCCACATAAAAATAATATATAGAAAATACTAGCTGCCATAATTTGTCAAATAAATGACAAAACTTCAAGTTATAATGTTACACCATTTTTTTTCCTTTATTGCAAACCTTTATAAAATAAAAGTTCTTTAATGTACATTTGTGCTACAAAATCACATTTATATTTAGGACTTCAAAACACTTACCCTAGAGCCTGAAAGGAAGGAATCGAAAGTGCCCAGTGCATCGATAAGAACAGCAGTCTGGAGGCAGACTCTCCAATGTAGTGCACATTCAGGTACTCAGGCATAGGAGAAGGCATGGTGAGCTAGGGTGAACAGAGACTGAGGTAAATTATCTTATGACGGACAGTTCTAAATTATTGTGTCTTTGAAAAAGTTAAATGTGAAAATAATATATCAAGTAAGAGCCTAATATATTCACCAAAAGGCAAATCCAGTAATCTAATCCAAGTCACTGGATTTTACAGCTAAAAATAGGATTTACAATAAGTAAATCATAGCTGCTAACAAAGAAATACTCAGACAAGCAGAATTTCACTTAATAAATACCAACCATGATATTCTCTGGTTGTGTTTTTAAAAGTTACTTTCTGTCTTGGTCTCACAATACGTTTTTTCCTTTCTTCCCTTCCTTTATTCACAATGGTATACCACAAATTCACGTTAAGGAGCAATCCTGTATGTTAAATGTTGCTTTCATTTAGGCTATGGGGTTAACAAATTCAAATGCTTAGAGGGTCAGGAGAGTGACGAGGGAAGTGGGCCTGCTGGTGCCACCTGGGAAGTGCACAGTCCCAGATAAAAGGCACAGCTGTGACTTGAATTCAACACACTGAAAACATATGGGAATTTGGGCTCGGTATTGCCTGCTTTTTCAATTTTTCAAAGAGCAGGTTCTGTGTGAAATCTCCTCATTTAATCCACAGGTTAAAGAAAATGTGTCTGTGGCTATAATACTCACAGGCTGTGAATTTGTACTGCTGACCTTAGGTAACAGTTATTTTAAATGTGTGACCACTGTTGAAAATAAATATCCTATATCAAAATCTGCTAAAAGTATTTTTGAAAATCTTGTTAAAGAGAACTTTTATTGCTATAAATGTAATATAATTTCACTCAAAAGAAACATTTTTTCTATTTTAAAATTATTGAAATGATCAATAATATCAAGTATAGGTGATGATATAGGGAAACAAGTACTCACATACTACTGAGGGTGGGTAAGCTGGAGGGCAATTTGGTTGCATCTATCAAAATTTTAAAACTGAATACATCCTGTGATCTAATAATGCCACTGATGAAAATCGTAAGAATAAGAAGTTTTCACTTATTGAGGTATATGGGGAAGCCCTTCTGGTTTAAACTTGATTCAGGCTAAAACTTGTTTTTCTCAGAGCAGCCTGACTTACGGCCTGCCAAACATTCATTGTACATCTGCTTCAAACATTATCCCAAAGCAAAGAATGCACTCTTTAGAGATAGGGATGAAATGTCTCCCTCTGATGCCAATACTAGTACTTCTTTGAAGATAAGCTTTTCTTCCCAGAAAATCAGGGTCAAGTTGATCTGCTGTTTATGTGCTAAACGGCAGCAAAACATCTCCTTGTGTCTTCGAAAAGAAATTGTATTCCTGTCATGCTTGATGTACGTTCTTTGTTCTGAAACAGTATACAACCATGCTATAAACCACACTTCTCCAGGGTGCTTTCTTCCCTGGTGGAGGTTGCACTTCCAGGCTAGTCCTCAGCTCAAATAAATCTCACCTTATCTTTCTAATCTATAGATTGGTTATTGATTATTTGCAGCAACACCACTTCTAAATCTCTATTCCAGAAAAATACTTGAATATGTGCGCGAAAAAACACATATAAGGATGTCCATTGTAGTACTACTCCTAACAGAGAAATTAAATGCTGGCAATAATCCAAATTTCTATCACTAAGGGAAAGAATAATCCATACTATACAGTACCTTGTAGGCATTAAAATTAGTAAGATAAACTGTGATGTAATGGCATAGAAAAAACATCTCATAGACATCTAAGTGGGAAAACCTGTAAAACATTATGTAGATGACCCAATTTATGTTAAAGATAGAGAGAGAGTGTGTGTGCACACATATAAAGGACAGAAGGGATACACCACACAGTTAACAGTGGCTAACTCTGGGGTGAGACAGATGGCTTTCCCCATATGTATTTTTCTAGGGAATGGATATAGAGCTTTCAACAGATTTTCAAAGGTGTCTATGATGCCAAAGAGATTAAAAGGTTTTCATCAAAATGATATAAAATTTCTCCAGAAATGTTAGGTAAAAATGTAAAAAAATATTAACTGCCTTTGTTTAATATTAGCCACAAATGCTTTACCTATTTATAAATGGTGCCAAATAACAAAATAATAGGGCAATTAACAGCAGAAATTCCATGTATGAGAAGATATTTTTTTTTTTTTTTTAAAGATTTTATTTATTTTTTTCTCCCCAAAGCCCCAGTAGATAGTTGTATGTCATAGCTGCACATCCTTTTAGTTGCTGTATGTGGGACTCGGCCTCAGGATGGACGGAGAAGTGGTGCCTCGGTGTGCGCCCGGGATCCGAACCCGGGCCACCAGCATCGGAGCGCGCGCACTTAACCACCAAGCCACGGGGCCGGCCCAAGATAGTTTTTTAAATGTTTGAGAAATGTTTACTGGAGCAGTAAATTAAAATATTACTTAAGACAATTCTTAAGAGAATTGTAGGCAAGCAGATATTAAACCTCCTAAATGTAATTATTAGGATACAATTGTTTCTACACATAAGTATATATGTATGTACCTTTATACATATAGTATATACCTTTATAGTATATACCTTTTCAGAACTGCCCAAAGTGAGCAGGGAAAAAAGCCTGAAAAATTAGGAGAATTACCAAAGATTACTAATTTTAGGGAGGTGAAGTAAGATGCAAAACAACAACAAAGAATACCTTTTGCTAAACAGTTTTAAACTGCTTTTAGAAAAGGAGCTGTACTTTTCAGAAGAGCAAGAAACTTATACAGTGGTGACTCTGAGGATACCCAGAGTATCGCAGGTCAAAGCCGGAATGGAAAAAAGCCAATTCCAGAAAAAAAAAAATGTTCTAAGTTGCCTAATCACCTGTCCAAAACAAATATCCGAAAGAATCAAAGATTCTGAGGACCAATATCCACAACAAACGAGGGAGACTACTCCTGCTCTCTGGAAGTCGCTACACTCTTCCCCTGCACGGCTCCTTGTCTTGTTTGCCTTTCACCCTCCTTCCCATTTAAATCCACAGGCAGGAAATAAAATTCAGAAAACAAAAGAATGTCTTTTATTTAGAATAAGAAAGGGCAATGGGAAAAATCAGTTTTGCATAGCTCCTACCAGAATTTTTAAGGATGACACTGATTATCCCCAGTGCCTGTTCTTATAGCACCCATAGAAAAATGTTCTTAAAAAAAAAATTTCTTGTACAGTGCACACAAAACTTTTCTAATTTTTTCCATAAGTTATCTTTGGTAAAATTTTACATGAAGATTGATTTCATTGATATGTTTTACTGTCTATATCAAATTACAGTAATTATTATTTAAGTCACCTTGCATTTTCTATGGGTCTATTTCTAGTAAGTCAAATTTTGCAAATATAAATTTTATCACACGCAGTTTTAGCCAATGTTAGATGTATTGTATGTTCAGTATTTCTACCAGTTACACACATATTTATTTGATAATTGTCGATATTTTCATAAGAAACACATAGAAATTTATAATCTGTAGTAAAGTTAGGAGCAATTACCCTCAGGTATTCCAGGACTGCTACACATTGCTAATTGAAATCTCCTATGTACTTTCACTCACTTTGCACGCTACTTGCTAACAGCACTGATAGATGGCAGAGCAAAGATACAGAGTCGTTAAAATGGAGGGCTCAAAACAGCAGAGTCTTAACATAGGGCTCTCAATGGTCAGTATATCTATAGCTGTGGCCTGAACATTATTTGAATGACAAATCAAATGCTAGAAAGTTACTTTCCAATATTCTACATGTATTGTTTCCATTTTTAGGGGAGCAAAAAAATTACAAACAACCCTTCTCTAAAATGGTTCAAGTATAAAAAGTTAAAAATCAAAAGTTAAAATGTATTAAATAATTTTACCTTCTTAAAATAATGCTGAGTGCTAGCTAATAGAGGTAATACATAATAAATGGAGTTCTTCATAGTTACTATGGTAAGAGCAGAATATCTGGGTCTTAGATACTGGTTTACACTAAAGTAGCAGTAGCTAGGCACTGAAGAAAACCAGCACATTCAACACATCATGAATGCCAATACTTACAGTTAAAACAAACAAAACAACGACAAAAAACTATGTCTAAATGTTCTAAAAGCTAACTTTCATAGACGTAAACCCATTAGTTGATATTATAATTATGATTTATAAACAAGATGTTTCACTAAGCCATTATTTTATATAGCTAGATGTATATGTTTTAGCTGCTGTTTTGAATTCTATCAGGGATATTTCTAACTTTAAAAGCACAACAAATATACTTTGATTTTTGCAAGGAAGACTAAAATCAAAATGGATAACACAACATAAAAGTCATAAAAAATATATATATATATGGAAATACCCTGAAAGCTACATGTGAATCGCTGAGAAGTGGCCCCTCTTTTTCGATGTAATTTATGCTTGAGTCTCCAGCAATAAGGTGTACGCTTCCTTCCATGCCCTCTACTGAGCTCTGACAGGCTGTGCTCTCTCCAGGATTCAATGCTTTTGCAAGAGTGTCAAATGCCCTATAAGGAGACATCAGAAGCTGTGAGCTTGGCCAATCTCCACAATAAAATGAAAATTCTATATAAAATTCTGGAATTAAGATTTAGGCCTAAAAATCTGATTAGAAAATAGAACGCTGGTATATCACTGAGTACTCTATTTCAGTGATATCTATGACTCTGTCCAAAAGCAACAAACTAAATTTCTTATGTATAGTATGAAAAACCATATTATTATACTAATGCAGTACCAGAGAATTAAAGTCTTTAGAAAAAACTTATGTAATTAAGAGGGAGAAAAATCCTCATACTTTGGTATGAAGTATGCTTTTACAAGTTACACATCTGATACCAGATATCAGCCCATTTGTTTTACATACAGAAGTTATTTAGAAGGAACAAGGGCAAGAACAAGGGCAAGTATGCTGACTTTACTGTAGTCTACACAACACCAAGTTAGGTTTTAATTTTATTTAAAAATTCAGAGAATTTTTTAAAACTTGGGTGACATAGCTACATCTAAACTGTAAGAATGTGAGATTAGGATGGCAAATAATTAACTAATATTAGCAAATAATTATTCAAAATAGCTCCCCATATTTTTCAATATGTCTTCTACAGTTCCTTAAAATCTCATGTTAAACAAAGGACTTACTGAGACACTTATATGCAGTTTCTTCAGTATTTTAGATGAAGAGTACGAAAAAAGCCTGAAGAAATCTAATTTCTACATCCTAAGTATTACCATCAAGAGAATGAAAAACAATTCTAATGCAAGTTTTCTGAAGTGTAATTTCGTGTAACTAAGTGTAAAATTGATTCAACGAAGTCTTTTATCTCCTTTCGTTGCTGGAAATTGGTGGGGAAAATGAACATGACTGCCTAGTAAGACAAATGTTTAACTGTAAATGCACAGAAGATAAAATTTGGCAACTAAAATATTTGAAATGTCAGACCCAAATTATCATCTTTAGCGGGGAAAAAAAATTCCTAACTTTTATGACTACATTTCTAATCTTATAATATTCACTTATTGCTCATTATTTAGAACATAACCTGCTGGACAACATTTTACATTGAATGCAGTTTTTCAGTGAAAATCTACTATGCCTTAAATTTTCTAAGTCTAATAAAAATACTTGTTTTCTGAAACTTCTCTAAGTAGTATTCAACATAAAAATATTTCAAGAAATACTAAAGGATATTAAGATCAAAACAGACCTTACCTTGAAACATCACCATTGGTCTGCATTTCTTGATGAAACTCACACAAAGAGGATGTATCACCATTGTTTAAGCTTTCGATCATAGACATTTCATTACTATTTTGAGAAAGATCTTTAGTTTTTCCAAGATTTGCTAATGATGTAACCACACTGGCCAAGGTACTTAAATCTCCCTGACATGATTCAGCCTTAAAAAGAAAAAAAAAAAAAAGATTAAAATTCTGCAACTTGGCATCAGTAAACTTTTAAATCTGAAATATCCAATTCTAGACTATGAAATGCCAAAAGAAAAGTACTCTAAGTGAAACCTAGAAAGTAGGATCAAAGAGCTCTCGGTTTTTAGAAACTTCTTGAGGAAAATACAAGTTTAAAAACATCAGGTACCTTTCCTAGGAAATGTTTACATACAAGTTACTTTAAGCCAAAAACTGCACTTAATGGCTAATCTACTCATGTCAGTTGCATCCTCTGTAAGAGGATATTAAATTAGATGACCTTTCAAGTTCCTTTTAGCATTAAAATTCTGATATTATAATTTCCAAAACTTATTATACAAACCATAAAGTTGTACAGAGTGTAATAAAATTAATATTAGTGAAAAGAGGGAAAAAAAGGTAAATGTATTATTGAACAGACTTCCTAGGACGCCAAGTTTTACCAGTCACTGTGTTAAATACCAGGTACTGTGCAGCTGAGAAATCTCTTTACATATTTAAGATATTGCAGGTACTGTGCAGCTGAGAAATCTCTTTACATATTTAAGATATTGGGCTTTTGTTACACATTGCATATTTTCCCTTTTGTCTTCAGCTTGTATTTTTATTAATGATGCATATATTATTTATGTATTAATTACCCATAATTTTTTTATGAAAACAACTTTCTCTCCTTAACTCTTTGACGATCCAGAAATAGAATTTGTAAAGGAAAGGGAGATTAAGTGCTTGATTTTTCTTCCCTTTATTTATCAATTTTCAGAGCAATGAGTCAATGCCCTAGCAACCTCCAACGGTGACAGATGATTTCTGAGTATCATTTTAACTTCATAGATTTTTATATACTTCATGTGTTTCAGTTCATTAGTCATTCTTTTTTAAATGCTCAAATTATGCTAACCTAACCTAGTGAGAGGCCATTCAGCTGCCTTCTATGGCCTACTGACAGGATCCCTTAATGGTATTTTTGATTCTTCCTTTATAGTTTTTGTTTTTAGCGTTCTTATCCTAAGAGAATATATGTTTCCTTGATGTTTCATTATTATATCAATTCTTTAGCTTATGTGAAATTGATTTTGGTGAATAAGTAAAATGAAACAATTTTGGTGCTCTCCCTAAATTAATGAATGGTCCCCAGAATCATTTACTGAGAAACCCACCAGCTACTAAGTTCTTACATGATTACTACTTATATATGTATTTTATTTAATCCTCACAACAACCCTGTGAAATGGAAATCATTTCTCTATTACTGACAAGAAGAATTATCCATTGCACTCCAGCAGTAAATAGTGGAGGCAGGATGGAAATGTAGGTCTGTGTGATGGGAAAGCCCATGCTCCTAACAACCAAGCCAGCCTTCTTATATATGAGTAAAAGGAGTTAGCATTTTTAGGTGTTTTAATTTTCAACTAAAACAAACACCTATATATTCTTTTACATTCCCTAACATGTCTAACTAGATTTTTAAGTTTTTGCCACTGAAGACTCTTAAGCAATGTGAAAAGACCTCATTCTGTGACTTGACAGTTTTGGGATCAGTTGTCAGAAACTTACCACACAAGGTTGTTACTATAATTTAATATAAAGATATATAGAAAAGCAGTGTCTGGGCAAACAGTAATTTCTCAACAAAACTTAGTTTTCTTCCTTTTCCTAAAGGAGTTAATATGTCAATGAATTGTAACTACCATTCTAACCTTGAATCACAGACAAGTCTAAGTAAAATCTTGTAATTCCAAAATAAATGGTAAGAGGCCAAATCTCCCCACTTAATGACAACATGCTAAAGCCCAACCTGTAAGGTAGACACTCTTATTATCACTATTTTACAGATGAGGAAGGAAACTGAGGCACTGAGTGATCAAATAACTTGCCCAAGGTTACGCAGCTAGTAAGTGGCAGATGAAATTTGATTTCAGAGAACAAGTATGAGAGTGCTTTAAAGTACCAAGCAACAAATATTAACAAATCTGGCCATAAATACGATGAATAATCTTAAAGCTTATATAAAACCAGATCACATTATATGCTGAGAGAAACACTAGTCAGAGGCCCCCTAAAATCTATTTTCAAATACCAGTCTTCAGTAGAAATTTTTGCTGTTTATTCTCATAAGGGGTTTCTGAAAACTACAGAAACTCTACACACTCCATCTAAATAAACAAACTTTTTTTCCTTTAGAACCCTTGCTCAATAAAGAGCTGCTCCAAACCACTAAGAGAACTCAGATGACTTGGATACATAATGTGAGAGCTCTTGCAATCCTACCCCTACTCTTGACTCAAGTCAATGTTTTGAGTAAGGTGTGCTAGGAATTTCTCTTCACCTGAAATATTTTAAGTATCCTGGCATTATAAAATCTGTAGGGGAACATGAAAGGAATATTAAGAATTTGCACTTTGTATAAACTTCTACGTCTGAGGACTTTTATTTCAAGAGGAAAGAAATCTGGAAGACTTAAATGTTGGTCATTTTCGCACTGAAGCTATAATTCTCCTAGTGGAACAATAAACATTTCAACCAAATAGTTGATAATTTATGTTAAAAAAAAAAAAGGCAACTTGTAATGGGGAATATTTAAGACCAAATCAATTGATCAAATTGATGGAGGAGAAAAAGAAAAGGAAAAAACTCTAAAAGCTTAAAAAAATTTAAGCTTTAAATTAATTGCACTAAACACACCTTATCTGGTGTCATCAGCACAGTTGACTCAGTTTTTATTCCAGACTGATGAATATTCACAAACATTCCTGAATCTAACAGTCCTGCTGACCTGTAACAAATAAGTACAAATTTTAGCCTTAGTTTCAATGGGAAGAAAAACAAATGACCAGCTACTACTTAACATATGTTTTGTTTGTTGTTTTTACTATACCTTGCAGTTTCACTATCTGTTACAAAAGTTGGAGTTGCAGCTAATGGGCTTCGAAGGTCTTTTCGGATGTAGATTTTTTCTGTTGAAGCGGCACAGTTGGAAGATTTTTCTCGTGATACTTCAATAGGTTTTCTTTCACACTGAACAGCTACAAAAATGCGTTATACTATTACATCACAATGCAGAATTTATAGGCAATTATAAACGTAAGCTCTAGGTCAGCAATGCTGCTAATGGGAGACATGGTTACCGCAACTGAACTCCAAAGATAACCGTTCATCTTTAGAAATTATTTGCAAGTTCAAAAAAAAAAAGTTGCTTCGAATAGTAAAACTGGCTAATTTTCATCTCTCGTTCTCTTTTCTCTCCCTGGGCCCCCTGTGGTAGAAATGTAGAGGAACTCTCATTTTTTAAAAGTGCAGTGTCAAACAGGAAAAACTGAAGTCAGGAGTCTCGTATCTAAATATATGCAAGTTTAGAAAAAATGAAATAATATTTACCAACTGAAAAAAATACTAATAGAAAGTCACAAAAGACCAAAGTTAGATCTATTTTTTTTAGCTAAGGGCAGGGAGATTTTTGAGAAGTAATTCAACTGCTTAGTCTTCATTTATAAAATATAGGTAATATATTTCACTTATTTTATAGGAATTTTATTTCATGACGTTTAGGAGATAGTATACTATAGTTGTTAAATGTACATTTTCTGAGGTAAAAAACCTGCCAAGATTCAAGTCCAAGTTCTGCCACTTATTGTGTGACCTGGGGCAAGTTACTCAATCTCTCTGTTTACTCAAATGTAAAATGGATAACAGCAGTACCCACTGCATAGAATTTTGCTATGAGAATAAATAAGTTAATTCATCTGCTATACAGAATTAAGCATAGTGAGAGTGCAATAAATATTAACTATTGTCATTATTAATCACTTTAGTAGTTTAATTAAAAACTAAACTGGCATCTAGTTTTTTTTTTTTTTAACCATGTTCAATCTACAAATACATGCATGGCATATAGGCACAAATACATGCATGGCATATAGGCACTCAATAAATATTTTTTGAATGAATAAAAAATACATAAAAATGTACATATTTTTATATTTCTAGTTGGAAAATTGTAAATTAAAAAGCATATATATATTTAACGTATTTTAATGTGTTAATTTTAACATACTTTTAGAGTTTGTTGAACTGTTAAAAGTATTTTCCTTTAAAGCTAATACATACAGTCTTGTTTCATTCCAAATGCAATACATCTCTGTAACCTGCAGTATTGACAGCGGTTTCGATGGTGTTTATTGATAATACAGTCCTTTGATCCTCGACATGAATAAACTAAATTTTTTCGGATGCTTCTTTTAAAAAATCCTTTGCAGCCTTCACAAGTTACTGCTCCATAATGACGCCCTAGAGACAAAATGTTTAAGAAAACACACAAGTCACATATTTTAGAACAGAAATAAAATAAGCCCGTTTCTTCCCTGTAAACAACAATATATGAGATAAAACTGAGATTTTTGAGTTTATGACGTGAAAAAAAATTTTAGGAGTTACTAAACAGAACAAAACAACCATATTCTCTGATAAAATATATTAACAACATAAATTTTTTATTTTTACTTATGTATTTTTGCTGAGGAAGATTTGCCTTGAGCTAACATCTGCTGCCAATCTTCCTGCTTTTTTGCTTGAGGAAGATTAGCCCTGAGCTAATATTTGTGCCAGTCTTCCTCTATTATGTACGTGAGTCGCTGCCATAGCATGGCTGACGAGTGGTGTAGGTCTGTGCCTCGGATCTGAACTCACGAACCTGAGCTGCCGAAGCAGAGCGTGCCCAACTTAACCACTTAACCAGCCCCAAGTTTTTTAATTTTGTAAAGTAACCTTAACAATGGTATGGAAAATTTGGGAAAGGGAAGAAATAAAATCACCCATAAGCCCATGATTTAACACAACAACTATTTTTACTTCTGAGATCAGTTACAAATTATAGTTCTGTTATATACTGTACAAAGACATTCTATTCTGAAAACTATGCTCCAAAAAAATGACATATCAGTTAGTATTTGAACTATAATAATCCTTCCTCATTGTGGGTTCTACTTTTTAAATTTCTGGAGAAATCTGTTACACTTTGATTAACCTATCATTTCACAAACCATTTCTTTGGCACAACATCTATTAACAAATTGAACACACTCTGGGAAAAGCTCTAGCAGAGGTTTTTGTAATGAAGCTATGGAAAAGATTAAAGATTAAAGAAAACAAACAGGGCCCTTAAACTATATCCCACTGGCACTTGCGAATATATATGAGTGAACATGGGTGTGTATTTCTGGCATGAACTAACAATGGCTAGAACTAAAATGACATAACCCCGAGTACTAGTAACAGGCTTGGAGAAATGCCTGCTCAGCTATGCAGAGCAATAAATAAAGGTTAGCCTAAGCTTTTTCCAGCCCAATAATTCAAGTTACTCTGTATCCCTGGAATGAGAACAGGGCTCAACAGGTAGGTTAATTTAATGTTATATTATTATTAAGGATCACAACTCATTTTTAAGCAATTTCTTTGACAAAGCTGGTTTCACATTCAAAAAAATTTCCACATGTACAGTTTACTTTCAAAAAGCAGAACTGTCTTTCAGAATTCTTTGCAATACGCATTTTATGTCATTGCTAGAACAAATTAAACTGCATTGAAGTGAAAAAAATCTTTAGGTGAATGAAAAGCTTTGGGGAAAAATCAGTTAAATTTCACAGGCTACAAATCAAATATGAACCACAAAAATGACATGCTCCTTTTTATTTTTACTTTCAGTAGAAAAAAACGTGGTAGAATGGTAGTTATTTTAACAACACAACACATATAGGAGGTTATTTTTAACATTACCTGATGCTTTGTCTCCACATACTACGCAAAGATCAAAAACCTTATTTGGTCCTTGGTCTGGGGAAGAATTATCCGTTAAGAGCTAAGAAAACCCCCCAAAACAAAAAAAAATAATTTGTTGTTACTCGATAATGCTCTCATATAAAAAATTAAAAGCACATTCAGTCAGTCTTACTTTTTGCTTTCTTTTTCATAAGTTATTCTGAAACTTTTGAATTCTATTATTATCCATATATCAAACTATAAATTTTGTTTATATATAGATAAAAATGTCAATGTTATAAGAAGCGATGACAGTAAGAATACCTTTTGCTTTGTCCCATAACAATTTCATTAAAGTAAAAGACTGTTAAACACACAAATACATGAGTATTTTTTAATGCATCTCACCCAATAAGCACTTATTATTCATATGGAACACGTCAAATTATTGCAGCAGTTATCAGTCCTATCATGACATTTGTCTTTGAACAGCTCAGAACCTTTCCACATGGCTAACACATGACTAAAATAAGCTATAATAGCATAAAAAGATAACTGAATTTTTTAAATAGAAAAAGAGTTATAAAGAAAAAATGTTATTGATATATATTTACTTATAATTATGGATATATGATTGATATACAAAGGTATAAACTTTTCATTAATGAGCTAAGATTTGGGTTAGGTGTATGGTTGAGAGCATGGACTCTAGAGTCTGATAAATGGTAGCAAGTCAGTAGCATTAGGTGCGGTGGACTTGGGCAAATTACTAAGCCTCTTTAATATAAAGAGCTCATTACTAGGTATGGCTAATACAATGCCAGCAAAGAAATACTAGTTTCTTCTTTAGGTTTATCCTTCAGGCTTTTCATTATTTTCTTGCAATCTTTTGAAATGTGAACAAATTAATCCAATCCAAAAAAATGTGATGTGGCATTTAGTAGATAACTCCCCTTGCTTTAAAACAACTCACAAAATAATCCTCTACTTTGACTCTTTTTCTTCTCTTAGGGATGGGAATGCCTTCAGAAGCAATTCTGATTTTAAAAACTTTAAACAGTCCTTAAAATGGCTGTCCCATACTACATTATAGTGGCATAATTTCTTCTTATATCACCATAAAAATCAGTCTCTAATAAACTTAAAAAAACCCAACAATTTCTGGAATTAAATGTCCTTTGAAAGCACCTATGAAAAAAGTATTACTCTTTTCCTGAATAGCTTATCTATTGCAAATGGTGCTAATCTTTTATCTGCTATTATTCCTGAGGGTAGAAGAGACGCAGAGAGGTTAAGAGACTTGCCCACATCCCATCTTAGGTCACTAGACCAGAAATCCAATCTTCTCGCCCTTGGGGAAGCCCATCCTATACCTGTTTCTCTTTCATTGCCCTTAGAGATGATCTATAAAGTAGGCAAAGTACCAGTATTATCTTTATTTTTAAAATAGAGAAAAAAAAAATTGGAGAAATTTACACTGGAGAAATCTGATACACTTCAGCCACGTGGTCAAGGCCAACATCACAAGCCATAAAACATGATGATAGTTAAATACCCTTGATATGATGCGATAAAAACGGCTCTTAACCTCTGTGATCCTCCTCCTCCTAAAACCCACAACCACAGCCTGATGAGGAGGGAAAAAGTCAGCCAAAGTCCCATGGAGGGGCAACCTACAATATATCTGACCGGTACATGTCAAAACTGTCAAGGTCATCCAATACTAGGTAATTCCATTTCAAAGGAGACATAACAACTAAAATCAAGTCTATTAATAAAAAAAAATAAGGAAATTAAGGTATGCATAATGTTATAAACTTTTTAGTGACTTCTGTCTTGTTGATGACATAACTTCTTATAAATCCTATCCATTTTCTACCTTAGCAATTTCCAAAAATAATATAAATGATGTAATCTGAAGAACAACAGAATCTATCAGGATATACAGGCAAAATTTTGTATTTTATGAATTAGTTTTTCAATCTGAAAAGGAATTTTCTTTGATCAGTTGTTCATCACAAAATATGTAATCCAATTTTAAGTGGGCATTCCCCCTAAAAATCTCTGAAGGCAAATTTAAGGATTCATTGTGTTTGTATTCAATCACAGCAACCAGCAGTAAAAATATCTACCTAACCAGAGGCATGCAGTGTGTAAAAGGCTTAACTCACTCTGTGAAGAATGATGTACAACTTGCAAAAATTAAAACAACGTAAAATTAATCTACACTACTGACTGAGTTCCAGTGTTAAAGCACACCATCAGGTAGACAGCTTGCTACATCAATGAAGATGTAGATGAAACCAGAGAGGCAAAGTGACAAAGTTGGCAGCTACAGTACTGACTTCTTGATTTGGCAGCCTCTTGCTCGAGGCACAGGCAGCTTGGTGGGGGGAACTGCAGCTACAGAACATGCTCCTGATTTGGCAGTTTCCTAATTGTGCAGAAGCAGCAGGTCTCTCAGAAGCCAGTCCTGCAGCGTGCTCCAATAGTTACTCTTGGAAATCTGACCTAGAACTGTTTCTTCAGCCTTCCCAACAATTCTTTGAGCTCTCATCCTCTACTAAATCCCTTCCTGGCCAAACTAGCTAGAGTGGATCTTACTGTATGCAACTAAGAACTCCCCAAAATATACGGGTGTGAGGATGTGTCAGGAAAAGTATAGAGGCCCATAGGAGAGGGCAGTCACCATAGAGAATCTGTACAGCACATAATTTTATGCAAGACTTTTTTTTTTTTCTACTGAACATGCAACACATAAAGTCTTAATGGCAGGATTTATAACATGCTTTTTAATTTTTTCATGTGTAAGATGAAAAGACACTTTTATAGTTATTTACCTGGAGGTGTTGCGCAGATAGATCAGGAGTTGTAAAAAATAACTGGTTGACACCTGCGGCATCTGGAGTTGTGAGGAAAACTTTCCCTGGAGTGGAATCTTGCCTGGCCAGAATGACTTTGCTTGGAGTAGAGCCATCATGATTTGTCAGGATAAACTGCTTGCCTTGTGTATTATGATCAAGTGCTGTCACGATCTGGATTTTCTGGCCAGTTTGCTGCTCTGTAACCATCTAATACAATCGTGTCAAATTAGTAATCAATTCAATCTTTTTTTTTCTCTAAGGACACAATTTTTTCAGACCTTCAGACAAAGCTGGAAAAGCACACCACTACATATATATTCAATGTAATACACATCACACGCACACCTTTTCAACTAGCACATACATACACATCTTCTAAACACTTTTTATACTTTTATGAAATCCCATCCTACAGAAATACAGAAATATGCAAATAAAGGTATAATAGTAAGAATATTTGGACCTCATTATTCTGATTCCTTCCTTCCTCTTCCCTCCCACCTTCCATTTAGGTGCATTCTATCTGCCAAGCACTTCTTGTTCTGGGTCCTGAGATATAGTAATAAACAAAACAAGTCTTTGTTCTCATAAGGCTTTTATTTTAGTGAGGACAAGCAGATAAAAACAAATAAGCAAATAACATTGTCAGGTAGTATTAATTGCTACGAAGAAAACTAAAGCAGGGTAAGGTGCGAGTCACTGATGGAATGAGAGCAACGAGGAGATGACATTTTTGCATAGACCTGAGTCAAGTAACAGACTAAGGCTTAGGACTAGCTAGGGAAAGAGCATCCCAGGTAGAGGAAACAGAACATAAAAGGTGGCCATGGAGTAGGAGTGTGTTCGACACATCTGAGGCAACAGGCACAGGAGGAGAGCTGTGTGAGTGAAAGAGAGGGATTATGGAAGAGAAGATCAGATCTGAGTGACAGCAGGGGCCAAATCATATAGGGATTCGTAGGCGATAAAAAGTTTGGATTTCCTACTGTGTGAAATGGAGATCCACTGGAGGGTTTATGGAGCAGAGGAGCAGTAGGATCTTTTTCAAAAAGGATCATTCTAAATTTAGCGTGAAGACTAGACTGTGAATGTTCAAGAGCAGAATTAAGGGAGACCAGAAAGGATGCTACTGCACGGATACTGGCAATATCTGGGTATTATATATAGGCAGAGATAATGGCTGGGAACAGGGTAGCTGTACCGGGAGTGAAAAATGATTGGATTTGGGATATTTTATTAAGGGAGAGGTGACAAGATGTGCTGACGGATTGGATGTGGCATATGAAGAGAGAAGAGTCACGGATGACTATGAAATCTGGGCCTGAGCAACTGGGAGAACAGAATTGCCAACAACTGAGATGCAGCAGTCTGGGGAAGAGCAAGCTCATGAACAAAGTGAATTAGCCCAGCATTTTGTTCTTGTTGAGCAAATATTTTACAGAGTAAACTCATTAAGCCAATTTAATTTCTCGATTCAATTTTAAAATAGCAAAGTTGGTTTGTTTACAACTTTTTTCCATTTCCCTGACGTTACTTTTATCAAGATTCTTTTTCTATGCAAAATTTACAACCAAGTTCTGAATCACTAACCAGTTTTTGTCTAGGGAAGACTGTATTGATTATAGCTGCTGCCAATTTGAGTTTTCTTTGTTGATCTTTATTTCTACCATGTCCTATTTTTCTGGGTGCAGTTTTAACTGCTGTCAATTTTATTTTACATAGGTTATTTCTACCAAGTCCAGTCTCCATCCTTCTAACAATTTTTGAAATTTTCAATGATACCTATACAATGTGACTTTGAGTCAGTTAATCTACAACATATTTTACCATGTAAAGTTTAAGCTGTTATAAGTTTTATTTTGGGTTATTTCTATCAGTAATATTAATTGTGATGTAAATAAAAGACTAATGGCTCACACTTATTTCTTAGAGAAAAGAGCATTAGATGCATGCAGGGTTGAAACATTTTGCTTAGATGAGTAAAAGGATGATTACTACAGCATAATAGTTATAACTGGAAACCAAAGCAATCCAAATGGCCTTCAATAAAGAAGAGTATAATAGATTATGGAAACAGTTCTCAGGTCTCAGGATCCCTTTACATTCTAAAAAACTACTGAGTCTCAAAGGGCTTTTGTCTTTATGTGGGTTATATCTATTGAAGTTTACCATATTAGAAATTCGAACAGAGAAATTTTAAAAATATTTGTTAATTCATTTAAAAATGACTCATTAAATGTTAACATAAGTAACAATATTTTTTTACGAAAGATAAGTATATTTTCCAAACAAAAATTTAGTGGGGATAGTGGTACTGATTTATATTTTTGCAAACTGTTTTAATGTCTGGCTTAATAGAAGCTGGATTCTCACACCTGCCTCTGCATTCAATCTCTTGCAATATGTTGTTTTGGTTAAAATATACAGAAAGAAAATCCAGCCTCACATTTATTGGTTGAAAAGGAGGAAGAACATCTTAATAGCCTCTTCAAACTGTGGAAACTGTTCTTTGATACTACACCAAAACTTGACAAATGATAGCTTTTTAAAGGTTAGTTGCAATGTGGAATCAGAAACTATATTAAAATCCATTAGTTTATCCTGCAATTGAAACGGATCCTTTACACGAGTGATTTTATAACATCATGCAATGGTCATTTGGAAAACACTGGTTCACAGAGTTATGTACACCTTTTAAATGTTGACACATTTCATCATACAATATCATCACATGTCATGTAGCCTCTGGAAAATTCCACTGTATACTTGTGAAAGAATAATAGTGAAAAGGCAAATGACATTTTAGTATTATTATGAAAGCGGTTTTGATCTTGTTAACTCTCTGAAAGAGACCCTAGAAGATGCTTTGAAAACCTCTGGATTACTGTACCTCTTACTAAGGAATAGGACATAACTGTTTAAAAAACAAAGATTTGTCTATTGACATGGATCTCTTCCCACTGGTCTGTTAAGACTGGCCTCAGATTTCGCACCCTCCAAAAACGTTGCCCGACTAGGTCCCCATATCCCTCTACAACTCTTCATCAGTTGTTTTCCTTCTGTACTCCCAGAGCACCCCATACTATTATCTATTATAGCACTTACCATGTTCTATTGTGATTGTCTGATTATTCAACTCTCTCTCGCTAGATTAAAGCTACCTTAAAGCTGGGGGTATCTTTTACCTCTGTACCTCCAGAACCTAGCATATACATTTGGTGTAAATAAGTTTGGTGAGTCATTGAACGAACTGTAAACTAGACATACCTCTCCCATCTGCTGTTCAATAATTTGATGTGCAATTTCTTCTATGGTTGCCATGATCTAATTGTCAAAATGTCCTGCCAAAAATAAAAAGATGCTTTTTCACAATTACACCCATGAAAACATATTTATTGAAAAATTTACAAATGAAATTATATGATAGTTAAAATTTGCTTTGAAATAATCCAGTTGGGGTTGGTGGGAAGAAACAAGACTGGCCACGTGCTGACAATTACTGAAGACTGGTAAAGTTTATACAGGTCCTCATAAAACTATTCTCCCTGCTTTTATGTATTTTGAAAATGTCTAGGGCCGGCCCCGTGGCTTAGCGGTTAAGTGCTCACGCTCCGCTGCTGGCGGCCTGGGATTGGATCCCGGGCGCGCACTGACACAACGCTTCTCCGGCCATGCTGAGGCCGCGTCCCACATACAGCAACTAGAAGGATGTGCAGCTATGACATACAACTATCTACTGGGGCTTTGGGGGAAAAATAAATAAATAAAATTATAAAAAAAAAGAAAATGTCTATTTAGAAAAAATGAATATTCAATATCAAACAATTTCACTTTTCAAAGATACTGAAGCCTAAAGAGTACAACTCTGATACAGACCAAGAGTAATAGTTTACTAATTTGAATAAGGGCGATCCTATCTGTAAACAAACACATCACTGTAGTTGTCATTTAATACACTCTTTTACCAATATATCATAAAAACTGACAAAGTAATTGCATTCATTCAGAAGGATAGAAGATTTCTCCAGAATTTTGTGCTTGTTTTTCATTTGTGGCAATTTTTTATATATTAAGGTTAATTTGAATTTAATGTAAAACTGTCTTCAAATAGATGAGAGTCTGAAGATTAAGGGGTTGACTTTGACTTTTGCTTTTTCTCTGTATCACGTGGTCAAGAATACAAAAATTATTTCTGACTTTATCTTATATATTGTTCATCATAAGTTCACTAATATTCTGTAATTATAATAATTGCCAAATTACCTGAATTGTTTTTCTTTCAATTACTTTTAAATTTTTAAATGCTTCCATTAGTTGTAAAAGCAATATTCAATTTTTAGCTTGACTATTTAACTATCTCTCACTAGATTGAAAAGCAGTGGCCTCAACATCTCTGGAACCAACCAAGAAGACAGCACTGCTCCCCAGACCTGTGTGCTCTGGGGGGTCCATTCTTCCTTTTCCTTCAAGATAACACATGTTCAAAACTGAATAGCTCTACTGGCCCATCCAGCAGAACCTCACAAGTCTGACAGCCTTCTCTCATTCTGTCCCATCTCTGTCCTCTTCAGTCCGAACCGGCAGCATTTTTGCTGGTATGAAGTTCTCAGAAATCTTGTTGCCTCCCATGCAATTCATGGGGGTCCAAGCCATCGGACAAGACAGTCCTCTACAGATCTCTCCTGGATAATCCCATCTCTATTCCTGGTTTCTGGCTGACTGAATCCATAAACCACATGCCCATAATCTCTTTAGCAAAGGGTTGTCCAGTCACCCCCTAAGTAGGCTCTCCAGAACAAGCTTTCTTTTTTTGCAATATGGACAGGCTGAGTATTTTCCAAATCTTCAAGTTCTGCTTCCATTTTTCTTAACAATTCCTTCTTCAATTTATCTCTCTCCTCTTACATTTACCTATAAGCAGCAAGGAGAAACAGGCTGCGTCGTCAACACTTTGCTTAGAAATTTCCTCAGATATATATCTAAGTTCATCACTTACAAGTTCTACTTTCCACAAAACACTAGAACACAACACAGCCAAGTTCTTTGCCACTTCATAACAAGGTTCGCCTTTCCTCCAGTTTCCAATAACATGTTCCTCACTTCTGAGACTTCATAAGAAGCATCTTTAATGTTCATACAACTACCAACATTCTGTTCATGATGATATATGGACCTCTAAGATGACAGAAGCTTTTTTAATAACTCTGCTCTTTTCTTTCTGAACCCTCACCAGAATCTCCTTTGACATCAATATTTCTAACCAACAATCTCATCAAGGCAATCTAGGCTTTTTCTAGCATGCACCTCAAAACTATTCCAGCCTCTACCCATTTCTCAGTTCCAAATTTTTAGGTATTTGTCACAGCAGAACTCCACTTTCCAGTACCAAAATCTGTATTGGTTTGTTAGGGCTGACATAACAAAGTAGCACAGGCTGGGTGATTTAAACAAAAAAACTAATTTTCTCATAATTCTGGAGGCTAGAAGTCTGAGGCAAGCTGTCGGCAGGGTTGTTTCTTCTGAGACCTATCCCTTTGGCTTGTAAATGGCCATATTCTCTCTGTATCTTCATATGTCTTCCCTCTGTTTATGTCTGTGTTGTACTCTCCTCTTCTTATAGACACAACAGAAATATTGGGTTAGGGCCCTCCCTAATGACCTTATTTTAACTCAATTACCTCTTTTAAGGCCTTATCTCCAAACACAGTTACATTCTGAGGTACTAGGAGTCAGGACTTCAATTTTGGGGGGAAACAATTCAGCCCATAGCACTTAGGCATAAAACTAATAAGAAACGTGCAAAATCTATGTCAAGAAAGCTTTAAAATGCTAACTAGAGAGAGGAAAAACCACTCGGAAGGACACATAAGAAAACGGTTACAGTGACTACCTTTAGGGAGAAGAACTGGAAATTTGGGAACAAGGATAGACCAGAGACTTATTTTTCACTGAGTAAGTATTTGTTCATTTTAAATTTTAATTACAAGTATTACCACAAACAATTAATTAAAAGTAATAAAAAATAGTTGGTGACAGGATAGGAGAGTTTGTGGTTCCTTATATTCTCACCACAATACTAATACTACTTCTTGATAAAGGTTTCTCTGCTTGTTTCTGTTTTTGTTTTTTTGATAAACTGTGAAGACTGTCAACTAACAAATGTAATTATATTGCCACAAATATGATAAAAACATAGAGATTTAGAAGAAAAAAAAAAATAGTTTAAAGAAGAGGAATCTTGGAGCTGGCCTGGAGTTCACAGGTTTGAATCCCGGGGGCGGACTGATGCACTGCTCATCAAGCCATGCTGCAGCAGCATCCCACATATAAAATAGAGGAAGATGGGCACAGATGTTGGCTCAGAGCCAATCTTCCTCAGCAAAAAGAGGAAGATTGGCAACAGATGTTAGCTCAGGGCCAATCTTCCTCACAAAAAAAGAAAAAAAAAAGAGGAATTTTTTCCAGAAATCCTAAAATCAACACCAGTATTATCAGCACATTAGACTCCAAGAAGCTACTTCATAATGAAAACCTAGGTAGATAAATTATTCTATACATTATTATTGCTTGATTACTTAAAAGTATATGAATAGGAAGGCCTGAATTCACATCTCAGTACTATGATACAAGCTAACAACTATACTAAGATTATTATTTTAGCCAAAGAGACCAAAGAGTATGAGGGTATAATGTGTGATGCACATGTATGTATGCATGCACAGGTTCATGTTTAATTATGTACTTTGTTATTAGCAATGCTATAGGTAACACAATGCTAATGGATTTGAACGTTAATATTCTTGGAATAGATTTCTTGAGTAGTGAATTCAGGGATTTTCAGATTTTTTTTTTCTTTCTTTGTTTTTTGTTTAGGAAGAAAAGAGCAAGAAACTGTAATGGATTCTTAACCTTTTCGGAGTTACAAATGCCTTAGAGAATCTGACTAAAGCTACACACCCTCCTCAGAAAAATATACACACACATATATTTGGTGGATTACATCTTCTGATCCAACCTATCAATTTTCTATTGTCTATACATAAACCCTCTGCACTACTGCAGTAGTCTAAAGCCCTTACTTCATGTTGTTTTACAGAGCCATATAATCCAAACTGGTTAGCAAAAGAACACTCAGGTAAAGTTTTTAGAATATTTACTTCATGTCATATTTACTTCAATCATATATCTAATTTGTGTTGAGCAAAACAGAAATGAGCAGAATCTGAGAAACAGATTTATCAGAAAGGCAGACTAAGAACAACCTTTCCCCTTTTGACCCCTCCCCAAGCAAACATGTATCTTCCATTTCAACCTCAAAATATTTATCATATCCTACTTGTAACACCTGTTGGGTATCTGTCAAGCCAGCTCATTAACTTATTTTAAGATTCAAGTCTAGGACAGCACAAAGTGATATAAAATCAAATCTACAATCCTATTTTCATCATTATGTATTTTTCTCATTAAACTACCCAAGAATATGATACATATTTACATGTAAATAGATCCATGAAATAATTCAAATGAATCAATCTTGTTCATTTCAAAAGAATTTTTTAACATTTACAAAAAAGAGGTAGACTATCTAAATTGCAAATCCTATGCAAATTAATTTTTAATAAAATTCAGAAATTTTCAGAGGACAGTATTATTCACTTTGATAGAAAAAAAATTAGCAAGGGGGAAATGATGAAAATTGGTGAGAATAAAATAGAGATCTGGCATGAAAGCAGGTATTTATGAGAGTGCATTAGTCACTTTGGTTGTGATAAAAGCTCAACTACTGCTAGTTCAAGAAAACAAAAGTGTGGGGGCATTGGGGAAGGGGGAATGGGGAATATACACTGCTAGGACTGCAGAAGAGCTGAGTTTGGGAAAAACTGGAACTAGGATTTCTGATGCTGTCACTCATCTTCCTCCCTCTATTCTCAGCTTCCCCCTATGCGGCTTCTTAAAGTTGACTTTGTAGTGAAGCACCAGGAAAGGAAAAGTATTCTCTAATTCCAATTTTAAAATCTTGGTAATGGATTCTGTTTGGCCCAGTTTAGATTATGTGCTCATCTCTTGGATTAATCACTGTAGGTGGGGCCAAGAAAAGGGAAAGGAAGGTTAATATGATTGGCAGCTTTCATTTTTGGAAAGCCTATTTACCAAAAGATGGGGACTAGCCCAGACAGGGCTGCTAATACAATCATCATGAGCCAGGCAACCAGTTCAACTTGTTTCTGCTACTGATACACAGAACTCTGCCACCAGAAGTCCACTGAAGACTACCGAGCTACTCAAAAAATTTAACTCAGCATTGACTCCAATTTTCTGTTGTCAGTTGAAGCAATCCCAAAAAGAAGGGAAAAAAACCTCTTATTCTTTTTTTTTTTTCGTGAGGAAGATTAGCCCTGAGCTAACATCTGTTGCCAATCCTCCTCTTTTTGCTGAGCAAGACTGGCCCTGGGCTAACATTCGTGTCCATCTTCCTCTACTTTATAGGGGACGCTGCCACAGCACGGCTTGACAAGCGGTGCATTGGTGCGCGCCCGGGATCCAAACCCGGGAACCCTGGGCCACCAAAGCAGAGCACGCACACTTAACCGCTACACCACTGGGCCAGCCCCAAACCCTCTCATTCTTATAAAATACTTTATCATGAGGTCTACTTTTGGCTACTTCCAGATCAAAATCCTTCTAATTTCTCGCTTTGTGAGTTGTTTAGTAAATGACAAATTTAGTTTTATAGTTATGTTGTTCTAAATAGCCTCCAAAGTTTCTAGAGAATTCACAAAATAAAATTAATTTTGATAAATTTTTTTTCAAACATACCAAAAAAATCTTTTTTTTTTTAAGTTGGTAAAAAGGCATAAGGAGTGAAGGCAAGGCAGCCTTGCAATCCTCAATATTAAAAACTTGAGTAACAGAGTCCTAAGGATTGGAGGCTGTTATACTTTCTCACAAAACAAAAGATATTAAGGGTTATCAGTTACTCTGATGTACTGATATACAGAATCTTCTTGATGGGAAGGGACTACTGACAGAGTTTGAAAAGAATCAAAATAGTTTTGGGTTACCAGTCCAGATTTTATGCCCAGCTTTAAATGAAAGCTAAAAAACAGGGCTCACAAAGGGGGATTCAGTAACAGGAAAAAGAGATACACAGACTTGAATGTTCTCTAAATAAAATTAAATTTAAAAGAAACCATTATTCTTTACCAATAAAGTTTTTTAAAAATAGGCAAATGAGCATAAAACTAGGTAGTTTGTACATATATGTATACTAGCTATAATAATATATACAGAGCTCAAGGACACTGCTAATGTAGTAGTCCACTGAACAAGGCTGCTTATTTTCTCCTACACCAAAAACTCTCCCTGTATATATTCTCTCTCCACCATGAACGCCACAAAATCACTAGATCAATATATGCTTGTTAACCAAGACTAAATTTAACTCCAAAAATGAGACAAAACAGGCATTCTTTACATATTGTTGATGGAAGTCTGAATTGTTATAACCTTCCTAGAAAAGTAATTTGCCAATGTGTATTAAGAGCCTTAAAAATGTTCACGGTCATTAACCCAATAATTCATTCAATATCCTTCTTCTTCCAGTCAACAAATACTTGCTGAGTGTTTACTAAGGGGCAGGCATTTTTCTAAGTGTTAGGGATACAGCAGGGAGTATTAAAAACAAACTTCCCCTCGTGAAGTCCATATTTCGGTGTGGTGAAAAGGACAAAAAAAAATAATAATAATAAAATAAAATATCACCAAATGGTGAAAAGTGAAGTGGAGGAAAACAGAGCAGGGACTAGTGACAGAAAATGTTTCCGGTTTGAGGGAGTCGCAATTTTTAATAAGAGGTCAGAGATGGCCTTACCGAGGTGACATTTTGGCAAAGACAAAGGACAAAGATTTGTGCAAAAAAAATTCTTGTTAAAATCATGTAAAGAAAAATGTTTAATGATGAAGAGAAAATGCTCATGACAAACTAAATGCAAAGATCAAGAAGAAAATTTTATTTGCAACCGATTTTAACTACGCAAAACACGAAAGGACTAAAAACAAACGTTTTCAAATGTTAATGGTGACTTTTCTAGGTGGAGATGGACCACTTATTTTCTTCTTTATGCTTTTCGAATGAGTATTATCTACTATTGTAATTAGAAAAGTAAACATTCCTTCATCTGTAGTCCACTATATCTTGTGCCCATTTATCTTCTAAAGCACCCTGCCCTTATTTGCATAATGACCATCTCCAATAGTAGACTTCTAAGGAAAAGAACTGTGTAGTTTTTCAATGAACTAAATTTTTCAGTGAACCTCTAGTGTTTAACAGTGCCTGGTATCCATATCTTAACTCAGCAAACATTTGCTGAAAATACTGAGGCACTGTGAGACTTGGGGACTTGACAGTGAACAAGACAGAAAAGATGTCTGCCCCATGCAGCTTATTTTTAGTGAGAAAACAAATTTTTAAAAATTACCATGTAGTAAATGTTATGAAGCAAACTAGGATGGAGTAATAAATAGAAAAATAGAGAAACAGAGGGAGTTTATATAGGTAGTAGAGTGTCCTAGACCTTAAATCAGTAAATCAGAGCTCCAATTTCATTTTTACTTAATGTATGACTATGTCAGTCACTTAACCTGAGGCTCAGTTTCCTAATAAATGAAATGGATTCAATAAAATCTACCTCAAAAACTTGTAAAAATTCAACGTAAGTGAAAATATTTATACCGACGGCTAATAGTCTCTTATAGGTAAGAGGTAGTCCCTAAAGTTAGCCGAATGAACAAAAAGCACTCAATAACTGAGCAAGAGGAGTTAAGAACCACCACACCGGAGAGGGAGGGTCTGGGAACACCTTACAGAAGAGACCTCTGAGTCAGGCATTGACGGATATGCATTTTTACCAGCCTGAGGGACAAAGCAAAAAGCACAAGGATGCTGCTTTTACTACTTGAGAGCCAATTAACATACAGAAGACACAGTCCTACATATTTTGGCCCTTATTTTTTTTCACATTTACCTTGATCTCATTTCTACACATCTTCCCCACAGAAAAAAGCATTTGTAGTGTCAAGGGTGCCATCCTTCTTCCATTCAGATTCAAAATTTTAAGTCTGTGCTCTTTGACAACATCAGATACAGTTCATTTTCTTTTCCCAACATCCGATCTCTCCCCATTCTTTCCCCACCAGTCCCACTCCCATCAACTGAACGTAGGCTGTTGTTATCCAAAGCAATATTTTGTAAACTTCGTGTTGTGAGCCACTTATGGATGGGGAAATTTAGGTCAGATTTCTTTTCAAAAAAAGAAAACAGAAAATAGTGCACCAGGTATAGTGAGGGTAAGAACAGTCTTGCAAAGACTTTATTTCAATTTAATCTGTGTGTGAGTCATGATGCAAAGGTATTTCTGGTATAAGTGGAGTGTTCAAATCCCCTACTATTATTGTGTTACTGTCTATTTCTCTTTTGACGTCTGTTAATAATTGCTTTACATATTTAGCTGCTCCTATGTTGGGTGCATAGACATTTACAAGTGTTATATCCTCTTGTTGGATTGTTCCCTTGATCATTATGTAATGCCCTTCTTTGTCTGTGTTCAGTTTTTGTTTTAAAGTCTATTTTGTCTGATATGAGTATTGCTACTCTAGCTTTCTTTTCATTGCCATTTGCGTGGAGTCTTTTTCCATCCCTTTGCTTTCAGTTTGTGAGTGTCTTTAGGTCTGAAGTGTGTCTCTTGTATGCAGCATATATATGGGTCTTGTTGTTTTATCCAGTCAGCCATCCTATGCCTTTTAATTGGAGCATTTAGTCCATTGACGTTTAAAGTAGCTATTGATAAGTATGTACTTACCGCCATTTTTTATTTCCTCAGTGTTTTAGTAGTTCTTCTCTGTTGCTTTCTTCTCTTGCTCTCTTCCTTCGCAGTTTGATGGCTTTCTTTATTATTATGTTTGGGTTCCTTTCTCTTAGTTTTTTGTGTATTTATTATAGGTTTCCATTTTGTGATTACCATGGGGTTCATATATAGTAACCTACGTATATAGCAATCTATATTAAGTTGATGGTCTCTTTAGTTTGACCTCTGTCTGAAAGCTCTACTCTTTAACTCCCCTCCTCCCAGATTTTATGTTTTTGATACCATATCTAACCTCCTTTTTGTGCATTTGTATCCTTTACCCTCTTATCATGGAAACACATCATTTTTCCTATTTGTGGTCTCCTCTTTTCCCCTTAAATAAGTCCCTTTAGCATTTTTTGTAGTACTGGTTTCTTAGTGACAAACATTTAATTTTTGCTTGTCTGGGAAACTTTTTCTCTCTCCCTCCATTTTGAATGATAACCTTGCTGGGTAGAGTATTCTTGGCTGTAGGTTTTTTCCCTTTAGCACTTTAAATATATCGTGCCACTCTCTTCTAGCCTGTAAGGTTTCTGCTGAGAAGTCAGCTGATAGCCTCATGGGGTTTCCTTTGTATGTAACTTGTCTTTCTCTTGTGGCTTTTAGGATTCTCTCTTTATCTTTAATTCTGGACATTTTAATTATTATGTGTCTTGCTGTGGGCCTCTTTGGGTTTACCTTGTTTGGTGCTCTCTGTGCTTTCTGTACCTGGATGTCTAATTCCTTCCTTAGGTTAGGGAAGTCTTCCACTATTCTTTCTTCAAATAGATTCTCTGCCCCTTTGTCTCGCTCTTCTCCTTCTGGGACACCTATAACAGGGATGTTAGTGTGCTTGATGTTGTCCCAGAGGTCCCTTAGACTGTCCTCACTCTTTTTAATTCTTTTTTATCTGTTCAGCTTGAGTGATTTCTTCTAGTCTTTCGTCCAGCTCACAGATCCGTTCTTCTGTATCCTCTACTCTGCTTTTTGAGTCCCTCTAGTGAATTTTTCATTTCCAGTATTGTATTCATTTCTGATTGGTTCTTTTTTACATCTTCCATTACTTTGCTGACGTTCTCACTGACTTCATCCCTTCTTCTCCCAAGATCTGTGAGCATCCTTAACACTCTTAGTTTGAACTCTCTGTCAGGTAGGTTGCTCATTTCTGTTTCACTTAGTTCCTTTTCTGGGGTTTTGTCCTGTTCCCTTACTTGGAATGTATTCCTTTGCCTCCACATTTTGCCTCTTTCCCTGCGCTTGTGTCTACGTATTAGGTAGGTCAGCTACATCTCCTGCAAACGTATTTCTTTCTGTGAGGAATAGTCAAAATGTTTGAAAATATGATATAAAACAATGATTCTCCTTTTTTTGTTTTTTAGTGGGGAGTGGGTCAAACATCTCTGAAAATCTGGTGGAAGTTCAAGTTTCCCTTACCAGAAAACACAAGTTCACATTCATTCACACTACAAATGATGGTATATACTGAATTTCAAGGAGTTCATAAAATCTCCTGCGGCCAGTCCAAGGCCTCCAAGTTAAGAACGCTTGGGGTAAAATTTCAGGTACTGCCAGCATTGAGTTTCCTGAATGTTTATTTAAAATATGCAACTTTGTGTATATGAAAAGTCCCTAGAAGGCAAGAACCATCTTCGTGTACATTCAAAGTCCCATGGAGGCAAAAACCATCTTTTTATCAGCACCTTTCACAAGTAGCAAGATCTCAGCATGCTTACTGAACTGAAACACATCCTTAGCCTCCTGCTTCGGAACCATCAGTGTCTCCTTAATGGCCAAAAAATAGTTTCAGTCCTTCTTCTGGTGTTTTTTCAATATTTATGAAGCCCCTATAGCCTGCTGGGCACTATGGACAGAAAGGAGACTTCCTTTATAGTCTGACTTCCTCATATTCCCATTTCATCTCCTATCACTCCCAAGAGGGACCTCTCTTCAGGTCAAAATGAGGTGTTATTTATTCCCCAATATACCATTCAAAGCTCCTCCTCCCAAATTTAAATTCCACCTGGCCTTTAAGACTAAGCTCAAAATTTTTTTTTTCTTAAATCCAATCTTTCTAGATAGGTCCAGCATTTACTGTGCATACTAAGATTAACTAGCATTCACGAACAGACTTCTATTAACCTCTAATATTGTATGCAAAATTTTATGTAAAGGTGCGTTTTTCTAGAGAGATGGTCCATGGCTTCCATAAAAGATTTTAAGAGGTTGCAGAGGGTCCTACGACTCAAAAACGGTAAAGAATTATATTTATACTATTAATTACCTGTTATATGCTGTTTGTCTTTTCTAGTCCCCAAGGGTAGGAATTAAACTCTTTGTGTGGCAGATACACAGACAAAGATATTTTGGGAATGTTTGCTGCCTTTGATTTGTGTCTCCCTCAAAACCCTTCCTGAAAGAAGACTGATCCCTCAAAACCCTTCCTGAAAGAAAACTGAAACGTCCCTACAAAGAATGATGAAATTAGTTACATTTCATACCATCCACTTTTTATCAGGATAAACAGAAATATCTTTTAGATCTGCCAATTGGACATATAAGCAAAATCTAAAAACAATCAGTGTACCAGCCCACCAATTACACACCACACACTGTTCAAAAACCTCAAAGTCGAAAGCCTATTTACAACTTCCAGACGCACAAAAATCCTACAGCCTTCATTTCAAGTCTTTTTGCTTTTCCCTTCCAGCTATTTTTTTCTTAAACAGGCTGACCTACTCAGTGAAGGTTATAAGACAACTCGGCAACATTTGTAATTCATAAAACGGTATCTGCAGGAGTTGGAGGCAAGGTTTCTTAACAAAAGAGCTACTGGAAGCTTGGACATGCCCAGCGCAGTGAGGACCCTGGGCCGTTCCATTTGTTTTCTCAAATGATCCAGGTCCAAAGGCAGCGGCTACCTCGCCCCATCGGCGGTGAGAGTTGAGGGCGTTATCCCGTCGGTCCTGTGTCAGCACGAGAATTAGGAAGAGGGCCTCGGGGACGGGGATTCGGGCCTCGGCTCGCCGCTCCTCCAGGCGAGGACAGGCCTCCCCGCGTCCCGCCAGCGCCTGAGCCCCAGGGCCCGGCCGGGCGCGCGGCTCCCGCGGCGGGGGAAGCGGCGGCGGCGGGACGGAAGCTTTTCCTGTAGGTGAAAGGTCAGAGGCGCCGCAGGAGGCGCCGCGGGAGAGGCTGCCGTGCGCGCCCAGGCGCTCGCAGACGCCGTCCCGCGCCCGCCGCCCCGGCCCCTCTCCGGGCTCCAGGCCCCACGGCGCTGGCCGCGGCCTCTCTCGCAGCCCCGCGCCTTCGGCCCCGCCGCTCCGGCCACTCTGCGCTCGCCCAGCCCAGCCCGAGCAGCCCGCGCGGCACTGCCAGACGGGCGGGCCCTGCCCAGCGGAGCCCGCAGGTTGTGGGGGCACTGGGGGTGCGTCCGTTGGCAGTTGGGATGAAGGGACACCCCCGCCCCCCGCTCCGGGCGCATCCGTGGCCGCCTTTCTCCCCACCCGGCACTTCTTACCGGCACTTCTCCCCGCGCCACGTCCTGCGCCGGGCGTGGACCGGACAGTCCCGCTGCAGCGGCTGCTGGGGCGCTCCGGGAGGAGACAGGTTGGAGAACGCTGAAGGGGGGAGGGTAAAGAAATGTGGGGGTAGGGAGCTTTCTGGGTTTGTGTATTTGGGGGTCAGAGTTCGTGACCCCTCCCTCGGCTCCGCGGGGCGCGCTCCCTCCCGCGCCTGCGCATTAGTGGTGTGGCGAAGCGGCGAGGAGGTCGTGACGTTCCTCGGGTGGTGGGAGGAGAGAACCGAGCCTCTGAAAGTCCGCTGCCCCCTGTCGGCTTGGAGGGAGACTGCCCCGCTAGGGCTGCGCGTGCCTATCAGGGACACCAGGAAGCCGCGTGCGCTTGGCATACTGTTTGCCAAAGGCGGTGGTTAAAGGAAGTTTTGAGACGTTTGAGTTCAGTAATAATAATGAGTTTTAGGCAGTTCGGTTTCTAAGTTGTGGAAAACTAGGCTCTGTTACAGGTTCTTAGACTCTAAGGTTTATTAGAGGACTAACGAGTCTGGGTAGATGCCAATAAGAGAATTAAAATTTTCTTAAATAAAACGACAAGCTAGGGCAGAATCCTGTATAGTAAGGCAAAGTTTTCTTATCAACTCTTGTGAGTAAATAGGTAAAATGGCTAAATGGAGCAAGAATATAATGTAATTAGAATGTAAGCTTCCCGAAGGCTGGTTTTTGTGTTTTGTTCAGCTGTGTATTCCCAAGCACACAAAACAATGCCTGATGGTCAATAAAGATTGGTGAAATGGACAGGCATTGACAGAACATCACATTCTGACAGGGGCCACCTGCGACACCGACCTGTGGCAGGAAGAGCTGCCCTGTGTACAAAGTACCGTGTGGTCTGGACTTTGAGAGAAGAGGTCCTCGAAGTTTCTTTAGTAGTGTATGGGTTGGCACTAGAAAAGCAGTCACGGACTCAGGCCAGAAACCGAAGTCAGGAAAAACAAATGTGCACTGGGAACGAGAATGTCTCCTCTGTCATCTCCCTCTGGAACTAGGCATCCGGACAGAAAAAGGGCATGGAACAATCCCTAACAAGTGGAAGTATGCTTTTATGCCTCATTCTCTAAAAGCCCCCATCTTCCTTTTAGCATCATTTGTTCTGTTTGGTGGTTTTAAGGCAGTCCCTCTTCCTTCCACTCCCTACATCCTTAAGTTGGTTCCAAAGGTGAAAGTTAAGAAAGTATACTTTGAAAAACAGAAAAAGGCAATTGAGACCTTTTCTCTGTTCTCAGTGCATAATATGCATGCCTATATAGATGCTTGTGGTTACCCACAATTAATCCAATTAATTCACTTAAGTCACAATAAGTTCGACTTACTAAAACTTGGAAGTAGAAGCCATTTTGGGAACATCATTTGGGGATGAAGAAGAGCTTCCCCTAATTATGCTTCAGGAAAACAGGTCAGTGAGGTTCATCTTTAAATGTGTGACTAATAAAAAGTTATGATTTAAAAGATATCATCATACTACAAGTAGATATAGTAAATTTATTTTGTATAAATATACATATTAACATTATTTACAATGCTAATATTTATAGAGGATCTATATCTCTATATCGACAATAACATACAAACTATTATCACTTTAAGTAAAAAGTGTTTCTAGAAATTCCTTATATCATTTAGAAAAACAAAACAGTATTTCAAGATTGGTTCTTAACATGCTATGACCAACTTATATAAGAGAAAGCTGCCCCCCTTCATCCTTTCCTCCACATCCCCCAAAAAAGGAAATTGACATTTGGCTTTTGGAAATTTTTCTACTATCTTTATCTTAAAAAAAAAAAGTCCTACCAGAAATTATCTCTTTTCTTAAAGGGGGAAAAAGTCATAGATAAGATTTTCCTTTAGAAAATAATAGCATTAAAAGTGGCATAGGCTCCAGAATGATATTTGTGTATTGGAGGCCCTCAAAAAAAAAATCAGAAGAGATCCATTTAAAGTAATTTAATATACCAAACAAATACTGAGTGTCCCACTGCATGCAAGGCACTCTGCCAGATGCTGAGGGGGGATCTCAAATGAACAAGATACAGTTGCTGTTCTCAAGGATAGAATGGATAAGCACCATAAGAAAATTTGTTTATGAGCTAAAGGCTATGGGAGCATACAGAAAGGAGAGACCAGATGTCTGGAGGAATAGGGGAGAGAAAAACTAGGATCAACTGTTACAGAGAAGTCTTGGACAAATAGGCAAAAATGGGGGAGGGGGTGAGAAAACAGAAGAAAACAGCATGAACAGAGAAAGGCTGAGTTGAGGTTAGCTGAACTATATGATACCTGAGGAAAAGTGTTCCATGCCAAGCCACTGGGAAGCCAATGAAAGTTGTAAAGAGCAGGGATGAAACTAAATTTTAGAAGAACTTTAGAAGATCGCTCTGGCAGTGTTTAAAATGGGACCACACAAAGAAGGCATTGGAATTAGAAGAAAAGTTATTCTAATCATTGGGAAGAGGTAGCAAAGACTTGAGCCAGGGCCTATGCAATAACAGAAGGGCAATGAAGATGGAAAGGATACAAGAGCAATTGCAGTCTCGGTGAGACGTGGAGGCAGACTCTGCAGCTTAGAATGGTATTTTTACATTACAGAAGAAAATAAACAGACTTGAATGAAAAGACAGTGAGTTGAGTTTTAGTCATGAAAAGTTTAAAATGCTTAAGGACTCATGTAGATATCCAGCAGGTGGTTGCAAATAAGGCCTTGTAGGATGGTGGAAAGAGTAGGTCTGAGATGTGAGTTATAATGAGGGCACCTTGGGGGCTGTGTTTGAGTTGTAGATGACAAGAATCCTGTCCTCACTTTCTTCAATTCAACAAATAATTTCTCTCAAAAGATACAGGGTAGGTATTTTGTGAGAAACTGATATCTTAGATATAATATCTGCCTTCAAGGAGTGTGAGGTACGGTAAGAGAAAATGGATTTACTTCTCTGGAAATCCCGTTGACTACATTTGACTACAATGGATCTCAAACTTCAAAAAATGAGTATAATGGAAGCACACTCCAAGACATAGCAACATATGCTGTGATGACATTTACATTTTAACTAAATTACCAAATAGCAGACTTTCCCTATTTCTGGATATAGTCTACCAACCAAATATAAAATATACATTTGGCTAACAAAATTACACTTTAAAGTTGTCTTCACTTAGTTGCTTCATTACAGTTTTATATTAAACAAAATTTGCTCTGATGATCTTGTTTGAAGAAATACTGCTACATACTCCAAGAATCAAGCTTTTGGTTGAAGAAGAGAGAATTAAGTATCTTGGGCAAAGGACAAAAGGAGAATACAGGGTATATTAGAGAACACGGGGAGAGAGGTTGGAGAGAGGTTCAGAAATGCAAGATGATGCCAAAGAAACCCTTTTCCATTTTCCTAGGACTTTGGTGGATCCTCTACATTTACAGCTGCCCTGGGTAAGGGAGGAACATAGTTGGGGACATGCACCTTAAGGATGCCAGCCTTCCCCTAGTTTAACCTGGCATCTCTTGTCTAGGTTACTTTCAGCAGCCTTTTTAGCTTAGCTTTATAACTGCTGCTTCTTTCTCCTTATGAATGAAAGGAGATACCTGAAAAGGGTTTGATGGAAGCACATGTTATCAGTGTAATAAACACAGTATTCCTTGGGATCTAGGTACTATTTATACTTCTCATTTATAGAATGTACCCAGTAATATTTTTTCTCTAAAATATTAACTATCAAGAGAGATTTTTTTTAAGTAGCTTTACAACAAAATGTGTATAATTAGGTTTCTTGGTGGACATTCAATGAGCCAAGTTAAATAAATAACTGATCAGCTTTAGTAAGTTATGAACGATTGATAAGGGGGAAATGGAATGTAATACTATTTCACATTTAAAACATCTTTATGGGGGGGGTGGTAATCTGATAGCTTCCTCAAAAGGCTATATTTTATATTTTTCAAAACCCTCCATGGGGCTAAGCCAACAGCTAGTACAATCATACATGAGTTTCACATGTAATTAATTAGGAGAATCACTAGAAGTTTGTGCAGTGTTTCTTCTATTTAGATATATAATGGCTTCCTGATTCAGCCAGCCATTGGAAGATAGAATAGCCTGGCTGATATTTCTTAGATTCTGAGGTTTAAACCAAACCTTGCAGTCAGAAGGTCAAGAGCTCAAGAGGAGGAAGGAAGAACTCCAAATAACTTGTTTTGCGAAATGCCAGACCCAGTGAAGCAGAGGGGAGTACTTTGTAAGGTATAATCTTAGTCTCCAAAAAGGATACACCAAAAACTGCAGGGATTTTAACATGGAAGCCTTATTTATGCTATCTATCTTGATTAAAATTAATGAGTTGCAAAGAAGTATTAGTTTACTTACAGTGACAGAAGACTTGGGAGATAGCATGTGAGGATTATGTGTGAGGTTGCAAGAGGATTTAAAATGATTCCATAGCAAGCAATAGCTAGAAAAAACTCCAGCAGCCAACTCTAGATTTAGTAGGCACTCTGGTGCTGCAACAACATTCAAAAGGCTTCAGAAAGGCACTCAGCAATTCTCTTGGCAATCATAAATATCACACTGAATTAGGAAATCCTTTACATAAAAGCAGAAAGGGAAATTCTTGTGCCCTTTAATGAAATATTCTATGGATCACATTGCCATTTAAGATAATTTAGATTTAGTTTAAGCTCAGTAGATAAATGATATTATGAACATCAGGAATGACTTTAATCATAGCATTAATTTCATTTTTCTTCTGCTAATCAACAATTTTACATAAAAAGTAGTTCATATATTAAACAATAAGTGCACCAGAATTATGAATATAAATCTTTCCTAATGAGGTGCACTGACAGTTGGTTCAAGAAATAAAGGATTTTTTTTTTTAAATTCCCCGGGAGGACATAACAAAGTGATATTAAAAGACCTTTAAAAAATGAATACTATACAATTTCAGGTAATACTGGCTTAGAATTTGTGCTTTTTTGATATGGTAATTCCAGTTCATTTTTTAAAGCACAGTATTATAGGAAATGTAACATTCTTCTTAGATACAAATACTACCACCATTGATTTGGGCTCAGAACTCTTACATTAGCAAGGGACATTATGTAATATAATGCTTACTATATTTTGTTTTTAAAAAAATAATACATTATGTTTGTGTTGAACTGGTAGCTTTTAAAAGAAGATTAGACATTGTAAAGGCCATAAAGTTTATTATTTGTGTTCCTCTGCAAATGAAAACATCTTCTTTCCCATTCATAGTTCAGTTAAATAAAAATTCAGATTCTATCCCTTTGCTATAATTCCTTGATGATGTTATATTATCTCATGCCAAAAGAGGTACATAACAGTAGAAATACTTTAGGTAATTTACCGGGATTTCATTTCACAGTTACTGAGGTAGAAGTTGGCCATGTGTTTTTCTATTAAAAGATATAAAAATTCATCTAAGTTTATTGATTCAAAGACATGCATTTTTTTCATCAGCAGTTTCATAATCATAATTTCTAAACCAAACACTGCATGGAAATTTGCTCCTTGATGTTTTTTATTTACAAAGACTTATCACTAGTGAGAATGTTACAATGTAACACTGCAAAACACATTGAGAAAACAGTGTGGACTGTGTCACAAACAGTTAATACAGTATACTCTATTAAGGTAAGTTTTCTGGTTTCTAAAGAAAAGGTACTTTAGAATTCAGTGTGAGTCTCAGAAATAATTCTGACCATTAGGTAAACATCAAAATTTTAATAAATAACATACATGGAAAAACAAACATTTTTTAAAAATTACCTTATACCTAACAAAATAATTTCTTATATCTGATGAAGATTTTGGTTGGATTTATCCTGGCAGTGTTCATTTATATAAAATTTTCGTACTGCATTGACTCCATTCGGACGAAATTCCACCCTTTTGGAATCACAGAAGAGATGAAACCAATACTGCTACAATATTGTGCCTTCCTGAAATGCTTCTATCCACCTATTGATAAGAGAAATTTGTTAGATTTGTACAATGCAATCATCCGATATGTTAAGACAATATAGATAACAGCTGTGCCTATGGATCCAATTACCCTAACCATATATTTAAAATCTTTCCTATAGCAAACTAGAATTCTGTATATATGAAACTACCCTTTATTTGGTCCAAAATTTGGCCTGAAAAGTGCATCTCTTATTTCTGTGAGGCCTGAGGAAGTGGCATTTCATGTAAAAGTTCTATGAAGTCCTGATGATCCCATTTAATTGGTTTTGCAAGTGGCTATATCTGCAAAGACCTTTATTTCAACCTTCTTTCTACTTTTAGGAATAGCAGCTCTGTCCCTGTCTCCTTCTCTCTTTTTTTTTTATTTATTTTTTTGTGAGGAAGATTAGCCCTGAGCTAACATCCGTTGCCAATCCTCCTCTTTTTTGCTGAGGAAGATTGGCCCTGGGCTAACATCCATGCTCATCTTCCTCTACTTTATATGGGACGCTGCCACAGCATAGCTTGACAAGCGGTGCCTCGATCCATGCTGGGGGATCTGAACCTGTGAACCCTGGGCCGCCGAAGCAGAGGGCGAGGGAGGGGGCGAACTTAACTGCTACGCCACCGGGCTGGCCCCTCCTTCTCTCTTAACTCTACCAACCAGAGATTCCTTGGGCGTCCATAGTCCAGACCTGTTCTAATATTTTCAATGAAGAGGAATTTAGCATCTAGTCTACTCCCAGTTGATCAAAATTTTGCATGCAACATAAAAGCATCTCAGAATTTCATAGACATATTTGAAAAATTCATCTCAAAGTTTTAATCTGACAATACACACAGCTGCAGTAATTCAGAAGACACTTGGAGGTAGTCTCTCTGTAACTCTCTAGTAGTGAAATTGCTTCTGAACTTACTAGGAACATTTGAAATCACTCAATTTAATTAGTAAAAGCAGCCGTTATAACAGATTTAGCTCAAATTTCAAGGACAGAATTTTCAGAAACTTTAATTTTAAATGCAAATGGCATATAAGTTATGCCATAATAAAAAGGCTTTTAAAAAGCCAAAAATTTCTAAAATTAACACATTTTAATATTCTGTAATGTGCAAAAAAAGTAATCCATATGATAGTAATAACCTCAAAGAGAAACTATAATTTAGTCTGTATTAATTCTACATTACAAGTAAGCTGGTTCCCTTCACCCAACTACATTCAATTCTGTCTGGAAGAGATTTCTATCTTGTCAACTTAATGATATAAGCAAAAGATGTATATTGAAAAGCAATGATTTTTATCAGTTTGATGATGAATACAGATGAAAATGAAGAGAAATATAATATCTAACAGAATATTAGGGCAATTACTATCTTATCCAAGTAATTTTTACAGAAAAACTAGTTAAGTGACACAATTTAAAAATATTCTTCAGGGGCCAGCCCCGTGGTGCAAGTGGTTAAGTGCGCGTGCTCCGCTGCAGCGTCCCAGGGTTCGCCAGTTCGGATCCCAGGCACACACCGACGCACTGCTTGGCAGGCCATGCTGTGGCGGCATCCCATATAAAGTGGAGGAAGATGGGCACGATGTTAGCCCAGGGCCAGTCTTCCTCAGCAAAAAAAGAGGAGGATTGGCAGATGTTAGCACAGGGCTGATCCCCTCACAAAAGAAAAAACAATATTCTTCAGTACCCAAAAGGAATTGTTTGGAGTAACAGCGATACATGGATGGATATCCTAACATAGACTGAAAAAAAAAAAGTCCTACAGGGTATTTGTAACATTGTGCCCGATTAAATAGGAACATTTATAATTCTGGTACATTAATTCTAACTGCCTTAAGAAATGACACGCCTTGCTTACTTAAAGCATTCTTTTTTATCTGCATACACTTTTAAAACCTACTGAGAAAACATGAGCACCCCTTAGTGAAAACAAAAATGTATATTTTGTGAGGTCAAAATAAAAATCAAATGGAAGAAAGGTGAACTGAACTATTTTGTTCAGAAAGGACCTCGATTTCACAAAGAGATGCTTCTCTATGTTAAGCAACCTCATGACATCTAAATAAATATTCTTGTTGGGATTTTGAAAAGACTATTTCAGCCTTTACCATCTAAAATGATATCCATTTCCTCTGCTCAGTCACTGGGAACAGCATGGGAGCCTCTTAATGTGTTTGACCTTTTTCTCAAAGAAGTAAGTTAGCAAGCAGCTGTTCAAACTCCTGCTGTCCCATGGCACAATGGAATCACTGGATTGCCAAAGTCCTGGAATGTTTCAAGGGAAGATTCTTACCCTCATTGAAGGAGAGGTCAAATACCTCAGCTTCCCTTCCTTTCAGCAGAGCAGCATCACGCTGCTTCCTCAGAGGTCATGTGTATACAAAATATTTTGGACAGAACTACCTATTTTCTTTTCCCCTCTGCCTCCAGAAAATATTCCAGATAGTCTTGCCTGTCTTAAAACAATTCTAAAGAGTTTGAATAACATGTTAAATCTTTCTCATTTGGATCTCTGATTTAAATTCTTAGTTGTCCCCATGCATGGAAGTAGGTTATTTTAAAATCAATCATTTAAAGTAACAACTTGCAATCTCCTGTATAAAAGAAAAATATGTCTAAATTACTTACTTCTGAGCTGAGTGAGCATCATCTGCTTTGAATACATAAAATAATATGTTTTTGTGCAGTAACTGAAATACTCTAGACTCTGAATTCTCATCTTTGACTTGAGTGACAGTGAATCCTAGTAAAGGTTGACTCTCCAAAGCTGCCACGTCCTAATTTAACAAGACACAAAGGGAGATGGGTTTTTAAATTGATAGAAAATTCAGATTTGTGAACTCTTGATCTATATAGCTCTAATTTAATTTCATATACACATACATTCTAGCAACTTATTCATTATTCATTTTTCATTTATTCAACAGTATTTATTGAGTCGCCCCCTCCACGAGCCAGAAACTGGCTAGACAGTTTTCAATTTCATATTATTTCATATTATAGTCCCTACAACCACGGGAGGTAGGTAATTATATTACTTTCATTTTGTGAATGCAGAAAACATAGCTCAGAAAGGTAAGTGATTTACCCAGATCTCACTAAGGAAAAGCTTGGCCCCTAGAGCAGTGGTTTTCATAAGATGTTGGAACACAGGACGATCAGATAGGAGAAAAATGGTAGTTTTAGAGCAAACAGCCAGACACTGTTTATAACCCAAACAAAGTCTATCTTATCTACACTGATGCCTGATCAATACAATCTGGAGATAGTCAAGGGACTGTCATCCAAGAAAGCCTGGCAGAAAGGACAAGAACCTCTGCCTTTAGTGAAGTAGTAGTCACATGACAGAAAACTTACATTTTAATACCATGGAAAATTCCTAACCCTTTTGAGTAAGAGTTCTCTAGGTACAGCGCAGGGACACTGTTCACAGTACAAATAACCACAACATCTCCCCCTCCAAAAGCAAAACAAAAAACATACACCAAACAGATTAAATAAATATTATTACTTCCAGTTGGCATTATAAAACAAGATCCCAAATATTCATCTTTAGTTTTCAGACCTTACCTCACTTGCAGCGTACGTATATAGCACTTTGTTTTTTATGACAAACCACAAGTGTTTCCAAGGTTTTTTATTGCCCTTTGATCTGTACAAGTAGCCACTCATAGAAGAATCTTCTGTGTTTGCTGATACCTAGACAAGTAAACCCCATACACAGTTTAATGGTTTTCCGACAAAAACAAATGTTAAATAACAAAATTGCTTTTGATCATTGGTGCTGAAAGCAATAACCATAATAGTAACGTGTTTCAGAATGAATTGGTTTATTTTCAAAGTCCGCCACCATACAAATTGAATACTGCCTTTACCATGAGCATAAAACCCTTCTTTTTAGTAGCGATTCTAGAATTTTACCTGGTTTAACTGTGCTTGCATGTGTGTGTTTCTTTGTGGGTCCACCAGTGTTCTCTGGGTTGCAAGGAGGAGGAAAATAATTCCAAAGGTCCACAATGCTTTTTAAAGCTGCGTTTTTGAGACTGTATATGTTGTTATTGCTCTTCTTGTTTTGTGGTATTAGGAAAAATTACTTAAACCTTTACTTGTGTTCCTGAAATAACTTTTTAGACTTCTAAAAACTATCAACAAAAAAGTAAATAGAAGATTCTATTATTAGAATAGGAATAGGAATAGGAAACGTCTCTCTTTTTTTAACATAGGAACAACAGAGATATAAAAAGCCAAGTGTAGGAATTGCCTTATTAGTGGTATAGTGAACACTCTCAAGATGGCTCCCCATGACCCCTGCCTGAGAGTCACACTGTTGTACATTCTTCCCCCCGACAGGAGACAGGACCCGTGACTTGCTCCTAACCAACAGAATATGCTGAAGGTGACGAGCTGTCACTCCCATGATTATGTTATGTTATATAAGTTATGTTATCCATCTTGCTAGCAGACTGGCTCTAGAGACTTTGTCCCATGCTGGCTTTGGAGACGTAAGCAGCGATCTTGGGAGGGCCATGTGGCAAGGAGCTGAGGATAACTCCCAGGCAAAAGCTAGTGAGAAGCCACGGCCCTCAGTCTTGCATCTGCGAGGAAATGAATTCTCCCAATAACCTGAGTGAGCCCGGAAGCGGAGCCTTCCCCATCAGCCTCCAGATGAGAACTCTACACTGGCCAACACCTGGACTGCAGTCCTGCAGAGCCCCCAGCTCAGCTATGCCTGGCCTCCTGAGATGATAACTGTGTGTTGTTTTAAGCCACTGAGTTTGTGGTAATTTGTTACAGAGCAATAGAAAACTAATACAGGTGGGCTCTATGAATTTTAAAAGTATATCTTTAATCATGTATTATTTCTATTAATTTCTTATGTTTCATAAAAAGGATGATATATATTTAGTGGAAAATTTAATATCTAAAATTAAATTAGAAATATGTGTTAAGTGCTTGTAAATTTGTATAAACAAATAAAATCCTTGTATAACATTCCTAAGTAATTTTTTAAAAACTAGAATGTTTACATTCAAGTAAGATTTCACTTACAATTACATTGTAATTGTGGGATAATTTTGGGATACTACTATGTACTTATGTAAGTGTTACTATCATTGCTTAAAATATTTTGTTCATTCCTCTTTTGGAATATTTTAGAATTAGTTTATTAGCCACACAAGAAGATCAAGACTATTCACAATACTGAATAGTCACGCATAATCCTCTATTATCTTTTTAAAAATAAAATTGATGTTAACCAGCTTAATCACTTAACTGATTCACAAAACATTCCTTCCAATGATTTGATTATTTAAAAAATAAATCAAAGCCAGCTCAAGAGACATAGCTTTCCATTACTAAGGGTACTGAGGCTCTGAATGTAATTCTAAAAAAGAGGACTTTCTAAAAGTATATTGAACATTACTGGAATAAGAACACAACTCCCCAATTCCTCAGGAAGTTAAACATAGAATTACCATATGAGCAAGCATTCCACTCCTAAGTACATACCCAAGACAAATGAAAACACATGTCCATACGGAAATTTATACACAAATGTTTATAGCAGCATTATTCATAATAGCCAAAAGGTGGAAACAACCCAAATGTCCACCAACAGATAAATGGATAAATTGTGGTATATACATACAATGGAGTATTATTCAGACATCACACATTGTATGATCCCTTTTATATGATATATCCAGAATGAGCAAATACATAGAGACAGAAAGTAGATTAGTGGTTACCAGGGGATGGAGGGAGGGGGAATGGGGACTGATTACTTAAATGGATACAGGGTGTTTTTATGGGGTCATGAAAAAGTTTTGAAACTAGGGCAATATGGTGGTTGCACAACATTGTGAATACACTAAATGCCACTGAACTGTATACTTTAAATTGGTAAATTATATGTTACATGAATTTCACCTCAATAAAAAAAAAAAAAAAAAAAAAGACAACACAGCTTCCCAAGAAGAATACTTTGACTTATACAGCACTTTAACGGATAAATTAATTTCCCCAGTCTGACTGCAAAGGAGTAAAGCAGTGGTTCTCAAACTTGAGCATACATCTGAATTACCAAGAGTGTGCTTGTTAAAGTTCCGGATTCTGTAGATCGTGGGTGGGGCCTAAGAATTCACATTTCTAATAAGTTCCCAGGTGACGCTGCTGCTGCTCCTCTGGAGGACACTTTGAGAACCAGTGTAGTAAAGGAAGACATGGCTGCAGTCAGGAAGCAGAGGTGTGAAAGGGGAAGGCTTGTTTGTGTGGTTGGGTGCAAAGATGTATGAAATGGGACTGGTGTTAGAGTGAGTCTAGTCGAGGCTATAAAGACTTTTGGAACCAATGCTGTGGAATTTAGACTGGGGAGGGGAGCAAATATAATAATTATATATATAAACTGTGCTATCAGCCTGGAGAGGTGAAAAATTACACAGAATTGAAAACTATTTCAGTTGATTAAGAACCTTAAAGTTCTGAATGTAGATTTAGACTCAGGAACTGAGTGATGGAAGAGACAGTTCAGAGATATTCATTAAATTGTCTTGACCAGTTTCACGGCAATTAGAACTTTAAGTCCTATTCTTACTATTTCATGAGATTGGCTATAAATCACTTTCTACTATTTCAATTGCCATAATGGAATACACTCAACGTTACATAAGAAACATGACCTTGGTCAAATTTTTAGAGTTGTTTGCTTCCACTTTCCATGATAGAACACCTCCACAGTAACCAAGTGAGAGAACAAAATTTAAAATTCTATTCTGCTGGCCACAATACTAGCACAGGTGGAAGCAATTAATAAACTAATCAAAATGGGAGTGGCCAGAAAGGCGGTGCTGTCCAATTTCTGACACTAGCTGACTGAACACCTGAATCTGAGGGACTGGTACAGGATATCAGTGGTGCCGGTGGATTACGGCACTGGTAGGTCTACCTGTGTAGGCTATTACTACTTTTTAAATTTTTCTTTTAAGTTTAAAGGAAAGGCAACCTACTATCAGTGATATCAGCAGTATATAACCAACCAATGCTTACAAATACAAACTGTGCAGATTAGTAAATGCTAATAAAATGCCCCAAATATTCTATAGACTTCTTCCCTCTAATAAGGGTTTCTTCAAAGTAATTTTAAAAATTCATGTGTATCCAAGTTATCTTCACTTTCTATCATTGTTATAAAATGTTCTCCAAACCTTTCAACAGCCATTTTCTAAATGACTCAGGTCATAAGAGAGATGAAGCAACATTCTCAGGCATCAGCCACATCCATCACCAGTATTAAAATGCATGTCTTAATAGTAGTGGGAAATGACATCTTCCTTTATGAAAAACAGTGTACTATATGCGTATGAATAATTCAGCCTCCATTAGATTGCACGTTTAATGGAAACACTTACTTCTTTGAGAGCAGCCGGGATTTTTTTCTGTTTCCTCCCTGATGGAATACTATGTAAGACTGATGATAAGGCACTTGAAGGAGATTTGTGATTTCCGGGAGATCCAATCTTAGGGGTGTGCTGGTGAGCTAAAATAAATCAAGCACACTTATGTAGCCAATGGTAAGCATTCTGCAATTCAATTTAACTCAAATCAATAAACACTGTTGCATAAAATATCCATGGGAGGATACTCAAGAAACTGACGACACTGAGGCCCCTGGGAAAGGAAGATGGATGGTTGGAAGCTGAGTGAGAGGAATACTTTCCAGTTTATGATTTTATACTTTTTCAACTGCAAATCATGTGAAAGGATTACTCTTTTGTGCCTTTAGAATTCTGAAATATGTTAACGTACTACTGACTTAAAAAAGTAAACAAACTTCTCTCCTGACTTTTTAAAAATAACCTAACATTGTTTAGTATCTAGATACTAGACCAAATAATAATATTACCATGAACAAAGTGCTAGAAAAGGGGCTATAGGACAAGATGAGGAAGCAATTAATTTTGACTGCAGAGACTGAGGGAAAGCTGGGAACAGAATGAGCTATTTGTTTTGTTTTGTTTTATAATTTTATTTATTTATTTTTTTCCCCCAAAGCCCCAGTAGATAGTTGTATGTCATAGCTGCACATCCTTCTAGTTGCTGTACGTGAGACGCAGCCTCAGCATGGCCAGAGCAGCGGTGCGTCGGTACGCGCCCGGGATCCGAACCCGGGCCGCCAGCAGCGGAGTGTGCACACCCAACCGCTAAGCCATGTGGCTGGCCCAGAATGAGCTATTTGAATTGGCCATTAAGGTATAAGTAGGAGTTTACCAGATAAAAAGAGGAGGAGAACACTCCACGAAGAAGAGAGGTCAGCAAAAGCAGAGAGGTGTGAGGCCGGCCCCGTGGCTTAGGGGTTAAGTGCACGCACTTTGATACTGGCGGCCCAGGTTCGGATCCCAGGCGCGCACTGATGCACCGCTTCTCCAGCCATGCTGAGGCCGAGTCCCACATACAGCAACTAGAAGGACGTGCAACTATGACATACAACTATCTACTGGGGCTTTGGGGAAACAAAGGAGGAGGATTGGCAATAGATCTTAGCTCGGAGCCGGTCTTCCTCAGCAAAAAGAGGAGGATTAGCATGGATGTTAGCTCAGGGCTGATCTTCCTCACACACACACAAAAAAGCAGAGAGGTGTGAAAGTATATCATCTATTTGGAGAATAATGAGGCTGGAAAAAAAGTCAGGTTCTATGGAACCTGGACTGTTGCTGGCAGTGGGAAATCAAAGGCTTTTTAGGCCGGGGCAGGGGGGTGGTGGTGACATGAGCAGATTGAATTTAGAAAAATAAATCCAGCAGTAGCAAGAAGGAAGGATTTACAGCAAGAAAACCTGTTGGGAAATTATTACAGTAGTCCAGATGAACAATAATGATGGCCTTATTAGGACTGAGATGAAAAAATCAAGACAAAGACAGGTTTTTGAAGACAAATTAGACAAGATTTACAGATCAAATAGGGGTGGATGATGAGGGCAGAGGATTCAAAGACAAATGCTGAATGCCTGCAGTGTATATTACATACCCAGGGAACGAAGGGGAGAACATAAAGGCTGGCAAAGGATTAGATGGATGTGTCTTCTTGGAAAATGTATACAGACAACAACAAACTATTACTCTATATGGATTCCGAAATAGCACATCATCTAGTTTTATTCACTTATATATTCTCATTTGCTGATGAAAAGCTATTCTTCGTGGAAGCAAAGGATAATCTTTTTAAAATTAAGATCCTATAGGTTTCAGGAATTTAACTAAAGATCTGTTCCCAAAATACAGACTGAGCAGTCATGCTGGTTGCATTCATCTTAACTGTAGGGATACCTGCAAATAATGAGTGGGCAGATATGATTTATCATTTTGTGTTTGGTAAAAAGCTGTACATTTATTTATTTATTTTTAATTTTTTTTTTTTTTTTGTGAGGAACATCCATGCCAATCCTCCTCTTTTTGCTGAGGAACACCAGCTCTGAGCTAATCCTCCTCCTTTTTTTCCCCAAAGCCCCAGCAGATAGTTGCATGTCATAGTTGCACATCCTTCTAGTTGCTGTATGTGGGATGCCACCTCAGCATGGCCAGAGGAGCGGTGCATCGGTGCACGCCCGGGATCTGAGCCCCGGCCACCAGTAGCAGAGCGCGTGCACTTAACCGCTAAGCCACGGTGCTGGCCCCCAAAAGCTGTACATTTAGATGTACAATAAAACCTCACTAAATCAGTCTAGGGGATTAGAATTAGGCTAACAAAGTGCCAGCTAGTATATTTCTATAGAGAAGTACTTTACAGATAGATAAAAATGATTTGTAATGAGCATACAGTTGTGAAACTAGAAACTTCAAAATTACTCGATTCAAGTTCCCTTGTAACTCTTTTAAGCATTTCATCCTATAATTACATTTCTACAATTAGTACTTTTAGCAAAACTGTTTTCAGAGTAAAAATAAATTTCAGTCCAACTTCTGTTGGAATTACCACAAAATATGAGTTAGGAAAGCTTAACTAAGTTAAGACAGCAAAATGCTTAATATTTTCAGATGAGTATCACCAATCATATTACTCATGTGTCTAAGATGATTCTTTCAGAAGGTTGTTTAAAAGCATCTGGGGAATAAAGGAATTTTCGGTTAAATCTTTACTTATATATTACCTAATTTCTGCAGTTCTTGGAAACAATGTTCACATACTCTTGCTGGTTGATTTTTCAGGTAATCTAGGCCATACTTATTTGATGAACAAGCTTGGCATACAATCTGAAAACACATTGGAAGTATTTCATTTAGAATAACCTTTGTATTCAAACCATCAGGTATGTTACAATTTATAGAGCTGTCTACTTTCCAAAACCTTTCACAGTCACAGAATCTCAATAACAACCCTATGGAGTTCAGGCCTGTAGTGAACTCACACACAATACCACACTTGAAGATGAAGAGGCCACAGGTTAATAGAATGCTTGCTACATAAAATAATATACTAAAGGAATTAACGTACACAAAATGTTTAGAACAGTGCCTGGCGTGCAATATTCCTGTGTTAGCTGTATTTATCATTGTCATCTGTCAACATCACTGCTGCAGACACGTCCACCTCTGCTGCACCTCTACCTAGCGTCTGGCCCTGTACTAAATGCTCTCTAAATAAAACCCCGTTTAATCTTTACGGTAACTCCTTGATGTCACTGTGACTATGCTCATTTTCCTAATGAGGTCATGAAGACTTAGAAACATCACTAGTGATGATTTCAACACTAAAAGTTCCCCCTATTAAATACCTAGTATCTAGACAAATGCAGTTTAAATAATTGTCTGTAAATATGAGGGTCTGTTTAATTGTCAACTTGTTAGTTTTTTTTTTAATGAAAATTGTCTATTATTGACATTGAAAATTAACATTGCAGTAGGAGGGGGTAAGTTCCCTAACCAGACTGCCCCATGCCTAAATATTTAGAGAAAATACTATCCATGATTCAGTATCTCCTCCACCCCCACTCCACAATGGTTTACAAGGGGAAATACGCTTCCTCATTATGTACAGCCTGGAGGTACTAAAAAGCACAACCTTTCCGCAGGCCCGGCAGTGGTGTCGTCTCCAGGTTAGAGTAAATTCACTTGTGCAGATCATACACATTGTGGCTCTAGTATCAGGAATCCAGATGGGAGCCTTTGATCCAAGAGGACTAACTTCCTCTTTATTTTCTGAGTCTGCCTGTAGAAGAACAACTTCTGATTATCCCCATGCACACTGACTGCTACAGAATCAAGCCTTTCATTTGGCAATGGTGACTCACGATGCTGATGGTATCATTAAGGATGTGGGATGAAATATGGGCTATTATATTTTTCATGTTCTCATGATATTAAGATGATCTACATTCTAACAATCCTCTAACGCGAAATTAACTTAAAAAGACACCTGTGGCAGTGCAATGACAGCTGATTAGCTTCTTTCTTAAACTGTATTTTCTAAATTTTCGACAATGAGGTTTCATAACTAGAATAATATGAATGTGCTATATGCTATCATAGACTTGCAGTTAGACATTAATAGGATAAATATTTACTTCTAAAATTATATACACATCTCCAATCCTTCTGTGAAACACATGTTGCTTTTCTAAACCCCTGGGAAAAGTTTCTTTAAGGTAAAAACTGTTTGAAATGCACTGGAAAAAAACTAAGAAGGAAAAGACAATACCTCATCAAGACTCCTACTAGGATAGAATGTGATTCTTTTCTTGGCATACTCTTCTATTGACCTGGAAATCGCTTCTAGCCATTCATCCCTTTCTGTGGCAGAACTGTTGGGGGCAAAAGAAGGTTCCATCAACCAGATGTCAGCTTTTTTCCTTTGCCTTTTTCTTACTTCTTTTCCTTCTGCCATGGCAACAGATTCCACCACCCTCCAACAATACTGGTCCCAGGCAGCAACTCTGAGGTTTATATGCACAAATAATCAGAGCAGCATTAGACAACACATGGCACTTTAGCAAACAGAATGCTTTTTTTCTTTCTAAAAGTCCTGCTTTATATTGAATGACTTTTTAAGTCTCCTAAATTTGAAAGTATTTTTGTTTGGTTTAAGGGCTATTCATACAATTAATAACTATAATTATTTATATAACCAAGGAGTTTGCTAAGACATAATCCTAGAATTTAAAAATATTCCAAGGAATCAAGTTTCAAATCCAAATTTACAGCATAAAATACTAAATATTTTCAGGTTACTAAATATTATTAAAAATTTCTAGAAAGGGTACTAGAGAAAAGGAAACATATTTTTGTTATCATAAACAGATGTTTAAGGAGTGGTTAACAAGGGAAATAGCCTACAGTTGTTGTTAGGGCTCCTCTACCCATTCAGACCATCATATTTTCTGTTCCTATCCTCAGTTCGTCAGGAGTTATATGTGGTTCAAATCTAGATGGAAATGGGCCAAATAGGCAGAAAGCCTGTTCAGAAAAAGGCATTTTTTGTTCTACTCTTTTGCAATCACACCTCTCCCCAAAAACCTCTGTGGCAACTCTGAATCATCACTGGTATCAGCACATTTTGTTTTGCATACTCAATAGGGCCACATTTTAGGTATTTCCTGTATGTATATCTGTACATGTATATATATATAGAGAAAAAGAGACAGGGAATTTAACAATTTAAAACTCTATCATCATAAAATAAAACCCATCATAATAATGGGAATGTTATTGTGTAAGAAAATGTGTATTTTTTTAGAGGGACATACTAAAGTACGTAGAAGAGAAATGACCTGATATCTGCAATTTGTTTTAAAGTACTTTAAAAAACAGGAAAATCTGTGGCAGAATCTTGATAAGTTTTGAGTCTGGGTGACTGAATACGCAGTTTCATTATATTATTCACTTGAATTTTAAGTATATTTGAATTTTTAAATAATGTTTTTAAAATGAAAAATTCCATCATAAATAATGGTACGAATAGGCATATTTTGTTGTATTTTGACGAACCCAGAGCAGGTCAAGGGGACACTAAAAAAACCACTCGCCTTCCTCACAATAACCATTCTCAGAAATGTATCTCCCTACTAATTAGCTTAAGTGCCATTTAGAATATGCACTCATATAGATATTAAAAGGTAGAAATCCAGTTTACAAATAAAAATTTTAAACTGGTATATTTCTCAAATTTTCATTATATACAAAGAACAAAATAAAATAGAAACAGCCCTTATCTCTCTAAACCAAACAAAACCTGCCTCAGTCCCGCTACTACTTTACTATTACTGCCCCAGCTAGCTGCCGTTTATTTAACAGTTACTACATGTCAGCCGGCTGTGCTAAATGCTTTGCAAATATCATCACATCTCAACCTCAGAGCTACCCCATAGAATATACATTGAATTTTACAACCCCCCCCCCCAACCAATCCCAGCATTACCACCCACCATCACCATTTATAGGTAGGCAACTTGAGGATTTGAAATATTAGATAATTTGCTCTGGATAACAGGCTATACTAAATGATGAGTTGGTATCAGACCCAAGAGTGGCTAAGGATTGAACCCTTCACCACCATGTCATCTCTGGCCTCCGTTCATGTTCTCTGAAGAACTATGCTATGAGAACATATGCTCAGGCTTCCAATTAAACATTCATAAAATATTACAGTCTCTCCCTCCCTCCCCTACTTTTCACTGGAAGAGGTAACAGAAAGCAGAGAGGCAGATGGCTAATTTGAGAATTGGCCATCTGATTTTTCTGGAGCCCTAGGAGCATGTGGAATGTGATTCAACTGTGCAAATCATGTCACATATGCTGTTCTTTCATTTAATCATTCCTGGCTCTCTCTTGTGTGGGTTCTGCCAAAACAATGTTTACCAGCTCTTGATAACACATTTCTCACAGACCACACACATTTGCCTGCAGCATCAAATGGAGACATTCTAGCTCTCCTTTTCAACATGGTTAGCAGAACAATCAGCATCTTCCTCGGATCAAAAAACAGGTAAAACCAAGTATTCTTTTCTTTATGGAATGTGTACATTACCAGAAAGCAAATTTGTATTATATGAGCACCATTTTCCGATTGATTGGGATGAATTTCCAAAGGGAAAAACCCTCTAATAGAAGGGATTTCTGGTGTGTTAGACCTTGCCACACTATTTACCACTTGTATTAACTGTGGGATGCTACTCTGAGGTCCAAAGGCCACATCACTTCACTTCAATTCATTTCAGTAATGTTTACTGGGAGCCTACTAAGGGCCAGCTACTAAGCCATGAACTGGGCACACACGATACACCTTCCTTGTAAGGGAAGGAATTGAGGTGAGACATAAAAACAAGTAGTTACCAGATGACATAATCAATGTGAGGTACATCAATAACATAGAAGTTGTAAATTACCTTATTTAGGTAGCAGGGAAGGCTTTGCAGAGGTGATGACTAAGTTGGGATTGGAGGAATTACAGGAGTTGGACAGGGAACTCTGTAGTCTCTCTGTACACCCTCATTCAGTCTCCCAGCTTTGGTTATCATCTCTAAGCTGATGACTCCCAAACACATGCCTCTAGTCCAGGCTTCCTTCTGACATCCAGATCCTTACATAAACTGCCTCCTTGACGGCTCCATTTTGATGATTCATAGGCACCTCACATTCAATACACACAACCGAAACTAAATTCCTGATTTCTCCCCCACAGCTGTTCCTCTCCCAGTGTTCCCTATCACAGAGAATGCACCACCACCCAATACATTGTACAAGCTGGAGACTCACTCTTAATGCCTCTCATCCCCTATGTCCAGTTAGTCATTCTTTTTAGTTCCCCTCCCAAACCATTCTCCACACAGCAACCAGATATTCTTTTAAAAATGCCAATCTAATCACATCATTCCCTTGTATAAACCTTTCAGTGGTTTCCTGTTGCTCTTAGGCTAAAGACCAAAACCCACAAGATGGTTTTGCATATCTTTCTCCCTGTCCCTCCAGGCTTATCTTGGGTCACCCTCCCTCTCATTCTCTATGTTCATGCCACACTGGCCTTTCACTTTGAATACGCCATGCCCTTTTCACCTCAGGACCTTTGTACACATCATTCCTAATGATCAGGAGCCTCTTCCTTTCCCCTTTGCCTAGCTACCCAACTCCTACTTATCCTTCATAACTCAATAGACACAGCAGGTCTTTAGGGAAGCTATCCCTGACTGCCCTTTCTCCACCAAATCTAGCTCAAGTTCTCTTGTTTTACAGTCTCATAGCAGTAATTCTCCTGTGGTACTACTGGTAGTTTTCCTGTGTACTACTTAATTACAATAATAATTGATTGTGTTAATATTTGCTAAGTGTATGTCTTCCCCAATGAATGTAAGCTCAGGGAAGGAAGGGCCCTTTTAATTCTCCACTGTATCCGCATGCCTAGCACAATGCCTGGCCCAGGGCAAAGGCTCCATACTGCTTATTGAATGAAGGGATGAATTCCAGGTGGAGGTAGCTGCCTGTGCAAGGCAGAAGGATGTGAAGTAGGCTGGCATGCATGGAGAATCATAAACAGATCCATACTGATGGAACATGCCATGCTTTGGTGGGGGTGGGGACAGGGGAGAGTGAAAGGAGATCAGGCTGGTAAGGCAGACAGGAACCAGATCACAAGAGGCCTATTTGTCTCCTTTTTACATGTTATATAGTACCTGCCTCACTGTGGTTGGGGGAATTTGGAAGGACAGCATGGTGCACTGGTGGCATTCAATATGTATTAGTTCTCTTTCCCCTACTCCACCTTAATCCTCCCTTGGAAATTTACTTTTCCTTTACCAAGAACTTTCCGGTTTTATCATTTCTCTTGCATATTTCATATTCAATCCATCAGTAGTAATCCTATTGGCTCTACCTGATTTTGACCAATTCTTACCATTCTAGTCCAAGATACCATCATCTATAGCCTCCTACCTGGTCTCCCAACTTCTACTCTAGTGTCTGATGGCCTATCTTCTCCAAAGCAGGCAGCGTGCTCTTTGGAAAATATAAATTACATCATACCAATTTTTAGTTTAAAATCCTCAGATGGTTTCCCATCACACTTAAAAATCCAATGACTTTACTAAGGTCTAGGAGGTGGATCTGGAAAAACATGGGCATCCAGATATTGACTTGACAGGCAACCAAAGAAAGATTTATCATCCTTTCCTGAATTGTTTAATTTTTAATAAAACAGAATTTTGTTTTCACCAAAGTGCATTTTTAGTTAGGAAACTTAAATGCAGTTGAAAACTTGACTTTCCTATAGGCAGTTCCTCTTTGGATCTTCGAAACTAACTTTCTTGACTTTAAGAACCAAGCTTAGGGGTTGGCCCGGTGGCGCAAGCGGTTAAGTGCGTGCGCTCTGCTGCGGCAGCCTGGGGTTTGCCGGTTCGGATCCCAGGCATGCACCACCGCACCACTTGTCAAGCCATGCTGTGGCGGTGTCCCATATAAAGTGGAGGAAGATGGGCATGGATGTTAGCCCAGTGCCAGTCTTCCTCAGCAAAAAGAGGAGGATTGGCAGATGTTAGCTCAGGGCCAATCTTCCTCAAAAAAAAAAAAAAAAAAAGAGATGGTAAGAACCAAGCTTAAATATTTGCCAGGAGCATGATGTATAGGGACTTGTCATCAAGAGTTTACTTTTACTCTCAAATATTGATCTGGAGGATGCTTCAGGAACCTCCCAGGAAGTTGCTGCTCTGGCTGGTAGCTGGTAAGCATTCAACAAACCCTGAACACAAGTATTTGTCTTCTCCTGTCATCCTGAGATCTGGTGTCAGGCAGCAGTGGCTATTCCATTTCAGAAGAGTGACATAACCCAGGGAGCTGCTCTTGGGGTCCTCTGATTTTGAGAAGTCAGATATTTGGTCTGAGTCCTTGACATCCATGAACACAGGCAATACTTTAATGGTTAAAAGCATGAATTTCAGTGTCAGATACACTTAGGTTCAATTTTCAGCTCCACTGCTTACTGGTTGTATAACCTTGCACATGTTATGAAACTTCTCTGAGCCTCTATTTTTCTCATCTGGAAGGTCAAGACAATACCTACTTCACTAGCTATCATGGAAATTAAAAGAGAAAATATAAAACGTGTAGCACTGTGCCTGATGCAGAGAAATAAATGGTTCCAGTTACGACTCTAGCTGCTACTAAGATCCTAGTTGATTTTACTCGTATGGACATAGCAGGAAGCAGGCTGCCTGGGTTCAAATCCTGGCCCTGTTACTTTTAACTGCTGGGTGGCTTTTCTTATCATAAAATAGGTATAATAGTAGTAACTTACCTTAAAAGGTTGTTGTGAAGATTTAATGAATTAATACAAAGAAAGTGCTTAGGAGAGTGCCTGGCACAAAGTTAAGTGCTACAAAAGTGTTTGCCACTATTTTTATTACATCAAAGGTTAGGTCTGAGAGCCACCCAGACTTGCTACCCAGATCCAGCAGTGGAGCATGCTATGGCTGTTGGCTTCTCTCCCTTCACCAGTCAAATCCTGCCAAACATTCACTTCTGCCACTCAGCCAATAACTCAATAATGTACATGTATGAGTCATACAGCTTCAGATTTCCTTAGCACTTGATTTATATTATGATCATATATTTTGATTTACACATAAGTCACAGTAGGTTCCAGTCTGAGGCAAGGTGGTATCATAAATAACAACAGACTTAAAAGCAAAAAACTTCTATTTGTATCCTGACTTTGCCAGCTATGTATCCTTAAGACAGCAAATCAATTTTTCTGTAACTTAGTCTTCTTCATTTTTAATGAGATTACACTTACTTGTAGAGTTGTGATGATCTTTCAATGTTATGTGCAAACTTCCTAGTAAACTATAAAGCACTAGATGTTTTGAAAAACATTATGTGTCACTGTAAAAAGATTTGAAATATTCACTTTAAAAGAATGATCAACAAAGCACTTTGCGGCATCATTATTCTACTCAGAGGAACGTTTTTATCATCAGCTCTCAGACATTTTACCTACATGTTAAATCAAGAGTAAACTGTATGGTATTAGGAAAGAAAAGAAGAAGAAAAAAAAAAAAGTCCAGTAGTTAATCTAAATGGAATAAATGCTAGAGATGCCTGGCACCGTAATATGAGCAAATGTTCATCTATACCTATTTTTAAAATTTACCTGGCTGAGAGGATAAAGGAACGTTCTACACTTTCAATCTTTAGTTCATTCTGATATGCTTCTTGGGTGGGTTTTCTGACCTGAAAGAAAGCAAAACAATTCGAGCAAAACTCATCCTATTGAAAATCTCACCTCTGAAGCATAGCTACAGGTGCCCAACGCCCGGGCTGCTGACATCCACCACCAACCCTCACTTCCAGCTTTATCTACCACTACTCTCCCTCCTCTTCTCTATGCTCCAGATGAATTTAAATACCTACATACACATACGCTCAACTTTCCCACCTCCAGACCGTTGCTCATGCTATTCCCTCTACCTGGAACGCCTTTCCCCACATCTCAGCATGGCCAAATGTGACCTATTCCTTAAGGCTCTTGGCTCTTCCTCCAAAGAGACTTTCTGAATTCTCCCTCTTTCCTAGCTGCCACCAATCCCCCCACCATGTCCCACCAAAAGCTGCACGTTATTTTCTGAACTCTCCAAAACTTTAACTGTGGCTTTATAGTGACATTTATTACTGTCTATTTTATAGGTATTTATGTATGCGTAGCGTATTATCTTCCCAACTAGTTGCTAAGCTTCTGGGGGGACTGGGGTAGGGGCAGAGACAAAAAGAATCATGCTTCAATTCATCTTCGTATTTTTTGCCAAAACTATTACCGGGTTTTGTTTACAGTAGTTCTCACTAAATGTGATTAATAAATTAATATATTAGTGAACAAATGACTATATGAATGAATAAACAAAGACATGAATAGTCACACCTGGAGAAAGAAGAGTTAAGGAAGAGAGACAGAAAGATCGTAGGGCTTTTGCTCTAAATATATTTGGGTAAAAAAAAATCCTCTAACAGATGCACCAACCTTCATTCCAGCCAATGAGAGCATGTTGTTCAGTTTATACATCCCAGATGGCACCGGTGTTGTGTACAACAGGGCGTCATTAAACTGAAAGTAGAAACATTTCATAGGATGAAATAAAGAAACAAATTTCAGCTACAAAGATATTGACAAGACACAGGAATAAAGGAAAAATATTACCTCTTTGTTAAAAGCTCTCTGAATAAAATACTTACATAAACTAGAACCACCTAGAATGTTTTGTTAGAACACTATTAAAAAGGCAATTTCTAGAAAATGTGCTTTCTTTCCAAGTTTTGTAACAAATTTAATGTTTTCTGAGTTCTAAATCCCACTAAGGTATTACAATCTGCCTAAATAAAAAATTGATTGAATCAGTTTTTCCAAATTAGAAATGAGACTAAATTCAAAAAGGAAATAATTTTCTGGCTATGCGTCATACAAGACTTTGCTTCCTATACTTAAAATGCAAATAAGCAATACAGCCAGTCAAAGATCCCACTAAAACTGCTATTTGAATGTGCTCAGCTTATCTGTCATGAACAAATGTCTCCTTCCATTAAGCAATTAGCCCTGCCTCAGCCTCATCAGAAACACACATGGCCACTTACCAGGAAAAACATTCGGGGCTGCATGACTTTCCGAGATAGCTTCATCAGAATTCCTTCTTTGAGAAAAATCTAATTCATCCAAACAAACACTCATTTAGTCCTACCATCATAACACAACTGCAGTATACGTATACATATATTTTTCTTTTCAATTTTCCTAGAATTTTTTTTGTGGGGGCTGGGCAGACATAGTTTCCCTGCAACTTTTTACATTCATGGTTTCTTTTTAAACCCTATAAGTGATTTAGGAATTGGACAAGCCAGCAGAGTTTCATAAATCCAATATTGGCCCCAGGGGTACTATGTGGTCGGAAATGTAATTGACTGAGCGTGTACTTGATCCTGAGGCATAGCCAACATCCTGACAATTTCACTTTGTAATTTTCCTGAATTCATTCCCCAGGCCACTTCTGTGCTCTATGAGGAGCATCGACATACCAATTTTCTCCCTCCCCTCATAATCCTCTCTTACATTAAAAATTTTAAATGAAATTGTCATTAAAGCTGCATGAGGTCAGCCAGTATTACACAATAAAATGATCCTATTTAATCAGATACTCTGTGGGGTCCCCTGCCATTTTCCTAATTGAATTGGACTTCTTGTCACAGTGACTTAAATCGTGACTGTTTTGAATGGATAGAATGAACTTAGTTGATCCAGATTGGGTCAATGAAGAGTAACAATAACAAATAACCTATTTTCATAAGTGAAATGAAAAATACCTACAAATGGAGCCTAAACGCATTGTATTAAATTTGCAAAAGGCAGTCTAAAACACTTACCCTTCCAGGCTGCACTATTTCATGGTGTCCATTTAAGCTGTACTGAATTTGCATAAGCTTCTGAAAGTTATCCTACAGAAAGAGAACGTAGAGCATATGAAGGCTCAGGCTCCCAGGTTCAATAGTACACCAGCCACTGAAATCAAGATACTTACTCCCTGTTTCATGGTGTCATTGGCGTGGTTGGCTACCTCTATAACAACAGCAAGGGCATCTAAAATATACAGGGACAGAAGGGACATTTGGTCATTACCACTGAATTGCAACATCAAGCAATTCCAGATGACAAGATAGCTAGTTCATAGCAACCAACTACTGGAGGAGCTCGGTTAACTGTGAGTAGGCAAAAATATAGACGATGAGGTTCAATGAGGGCAAAACTAAGGAAAACTAGGCAAAAACAGTACTTATGGAAAAAAATGAGTTAGACTCTAAAGACACATTACAGACCATGTGTACCAATAGTATGAATGTCAGGGTTGTTTTGTGCTGAGCTTTGATTATCCTGTTGAAGCTTATAAGGATAAGGGTAGGATTTCACCTGGAAGCTAAGGCCCATTCCAGTATAAACTGCCTTAGAAGAGACGGATCCTGGGATAGGGAACCAGAACTATGACAAGTGACTATTTAAGAGGGTCAGGGCTTAGCTGCCTTCTCTTAGTTTGATCCCAAGAGGGAAGACACGCCACATGGAAGCGTATTAGACCTTAGGAAATTACGTGCATTATTTTGTGAGCTGGCTTATTTAGCTTCATCTGTGTTTTATTCTTTTTATTAACCCCTTGCCTTTAGCAAAGTGATTTTGAATGCCTCCAGTCTTGTCATCTTTGTAACTAGATACGAAGGAAAAAGTATGCACTTGGTCCCCTTTTGAGCTACAGTTGTCCTCAACCCAAGACAGCAGTGCTCCCCTAGTGACATCTGGACATGTGTAAAGACAATTTTTGGTTGTCACAATGACTGGGAAGGTCCATTGGCCTTTAGTGGGTGGGAGCCAGGGATGCTAAACATCCTGTAATACTAATTAGAAAGCCACACAAAGGAGGTCATCCCATAAACATGACAGTAGCACTCCCACTGAGAAAAACCGGTGGAATGTTAAAGAGGGAAGGGAAGCATGCTCTCCTGAGGCTGGTGTGGCAGCGACAGTAATCATCAAGGAAGGCACTATTTAAAAAAACATCAATTTCTGGAAAGGGGTTGAGGTTTTTTGGTCTAGCTACTAGAACCTACCAAGAGATTCTCTTTCTGGGACCAACCCTGGAGGTTTCTATATTCTTTTTTTTTTTTTTACATTGTCAGGTCCTTCGAAGACCTGAGCATACCTTTTCTTTTCCGTTTTTTTGCTGGGAAAGATTCACCCTGAGCTAACATCTATTGCCAATCTTCTCTTTTTTTTCCTTTCCTCCCAAAGCCCCAGTACATAGTGGTATCTTCTAGTTTTAAGTCCTTCTAGTTCTTCTATGTGAGCCACCACCACAGCATGGCTACCGACAGATGAGTGGTGTGGTTCCCCGCTGGGGAACTGAACCCGGGCCGCCCAAGCAGAGTGCACCGAACTTGAACCACCAGGCCACCAGGACTGGCTCTCTATATTCTTTAAACATGTATTATTGTCACTATTATTAAAGGAAAGCAGTACTTCTTTATAGAATTTACTGTACCTGGCACTCCTCATAGCAGAAACTCAAGAGGTGACCCTGGACACATTCCTTGCTTTCTGGCCTGCTTGAATTCCCAGTGCGCAGAGAGAAAAGCTTTAGGATTTAAAGAATGGATGAAATGACAAAGCTGCTGCTATTTGGTCAGCTGGCCTCCAAGCTCTGCCTTCTCCCATCCATTCTGCAATTCTACGTTCCCACGCCATCCCTTTAAGAGGCCCTGGTGACTCTGTTCCTTTAACTCTTCTGCCCCCCTTCCAAAGGTATACTTGTCTCATTTTCCCGCACCCTTGGGCAATCTCTTCTACAGCTGCTCACCATTTTACTGCCGTGCCTCTGGCCATACAGTGCACCTCACTGTTAGCTGCTTATTCTAACTCATGTCTTTGCTCAAGTGTGTAATTTCCTTTAAACAAGCTCCTTAATCTCTGGCCCTGTATTTGTTTTATCTGTAACATGGAGCTAATATCTCGTTTTCCTTGAAGGTAGAAGCCCTGGGACAGATGTTTTCTTGAGGCCCTACTTGCTAAGGTCTGTCTAAAATTTTTATCTTCATGAGACAGACTGATCTGGAATGCCCACTCTTCCTCTTGTCCAACCTTCCACTCATCTCTAGTCCAACTTCTCTCTAAGCAAGCTCTGCCTCTTCAATCTTCACATTTTCCTCTCTCTTCCAAATGATTCTGTACTGCTCAGTGCATCTGCTTTGTTCCTTATCTGATGGGTATTACAGACTTTTTTCTTCAACTAGATTATATGTTCATATAATAAGAAGCATGTCATATCCCCTACTCCAAACTTGACCTTTAAGAAAGCACCTTTAAAAGCATAACACTTGCTCGGGCCGGCCCCGTGGCTTAGTGGTTAAGTGTGCGCACTCCGCTGCCGGCGGCCTGGGTTCGGATCCCGGGTGCGCACCGACGCACCGCTCCTCTGGCCATGCTGAGGCCGCGTCCCACATACAGCAACTAGAAGGATGTGCAGCTATGACAGACAACTATCTACTGGGGCTTTGGGGGAAAAATAAAAAAAAATAAAATAAAATAAAAAAAATATAAAAGCATAACACTTGCAAATAGAAGATGTCAGAGAAGGAGAAGTAAAATGAATAAGAAAATGAATAAGAATCTCTACAAAATGGGTTAAAAACCTTTCCAGCTATGTAATCTGAAAATGGAAAGGATGCACAAGAACATGATAGAAATTCATAAAATTAATGGGGTGGACATGGATTTATGTGTTTCTGCAGATTAGAACCAGGGATATATCTATGACATTTGAAAGAGGTAGTTTGGGGATAAATAGAAACAAACACCACTATCCTGAACAGAATTAATCTTTGTGTGTATGTGTGTGTGTCTGTGTGAAAGACAGACAGACAGACACAGACACACACACAAACACACACAGTGGATTATCCCATGAATACCAATGAGTGTCTTGTATTGTAATGGACTATTTCCCTGAAGTACTACTGGGGGTGCCGGGAGGAAGGGTGGTAAGGCTAATGCCCATCATTAAACAGTCCCCAAATAATGTTATTTTAGACCTTATCCCTGATCTGTGTAGTTTGGTCACTTCATGGACTCATGATTTTAAAGCTTGAAAGGATCTTGCAGATCAACTGGTCCAATCCCAGCTTTTGAAAGCAATGGACATCTAGAGAAGGTGAATTTACCACCGGCACAGAGTGACTGGGCACAGCAGGATGAAGCTTCCTGACCCCAAAGCATGCTGGGTCCATCTCTCAGGAGGCTGGCTCCCATGGCTGCCTGGCCATGGGCCTCTCTCGTCCCCGTAATTTTACCTGCATCCAGCAGCACTTTACCCTTTTACCTAGTTCTATTTTAATCTGCCTAAAATAGAGTTTAAAAAAAAGGTTTATTATGAATAAAATAAACTTTTGTATACAGATTTTGTTATATTTTTACTTTCTAGGTCCAAATAAACATAATGTAAAAACTTCTGCAATATATGAGACCACAAAAGTTATTTACCTTGAGTGTCTCTGTAATCTCCAGAGTCTTCTAAGAGATTTTTCAAATAATCTAGAAAAGGAAAAAAATTATAGTATTTAGTACACTAAAGCACTAAGGGAAAAAAAATCATCTTTCTTATTCAACACCTCAGTCAGTCTTGTTGGTTACTATACATGCTAGTTCAATTTGTGCTAACTTTCTAAAAATGTGAAAGAATAAAGCTCTGAGATCAATTTGAAATCAGGACACAGAATCAGAGCTGGAAACAGCCTCAGAGGTCACACTGGTCATTTTAGAGATGAAGAATCAGGTTACTGAATACAGGGTCTCATCCAAGTCACAAAATCTCTTTGTGGTAGAGTCAGGACTAGAATCTGGGTCTCCTGAGGCCCAGTTCAGCTCTTTTACTCCAACACACAAGAAATACCTTCATCTCAAGATCAGATATACGTCTAGTTCAAAATTCTAAGCATTAATACATTGAATGCCTAAGAGACTCTTAGATTTGTCAGTCTAACAGTCTAAGAATGCCTAGAACACCAAAGGGACACAATACATATATCTAGACCAGTGGTTCTCAAACGGGGGCGAATGTGCCTCCCAGGAAACATATGGAAATGTCTGGATACATTTCTGAATGTCACAACCAGGGGTGCTACTGGCATCTAGAGGTTAGAGGCCAAGGATGCTGTTAAACATCCTACAAATGCACACAGTAGCCCTACGGTAAACAATTATCTGACCCAAAATGTCGATAGGGCCGCAGTTGAGAAATTCTGGTCTAGATGAAGATGATCTGTAAATGAGCAACATGGTGTATAGTGGTTCTTATAATACAGAAGAAAAATTAAGGCAATAGCTTATATTTAATAAATCTTTAACACCAAGGAATGTCATAGGATTTCAAAGTAATACTCCCTTCTCTGTTGAGAAACGTTGGATGGCTTTCCATTACCTATCAAATTAAAACAAATTCCATTCCCTGGAATTTTAAGTTCCCCACTACACGGTCCCTATCGACTTTTCTGATTTTCTCTCTTGCTACTGCCTAACACAGGCTCTTTGTTCTCACCAAAGTTTAATTCTGCTCAATTCCTTAAACACTTCTCAGGTGTTCCCTGGCTCTATACTTGTCTCTAATGTTCCCATCTTCTGAATCCCTTCTTGTCTCTGCATACAAAAATTCTACTCATACTCTTCAAGGCTTATCTCCAATTCCTCCTCTCCAAATTTTCCATTTGAAAGAAATAGTCTCTCCCTTTGAATAATACATGACACAACAGTTACTCACTTTATGACTTCTATCATTTTCTTTTTCATTAGACTCAAAGCTCCTCATGGGTAGGACTACATCTGATTCATCTTTCTATCTCTCATAGCACTTAGCCAGGGCCTTTGCAAGCAGGGAACAAGAAATGCTTAATGAATAAAAAAAATAAATGATTTTTTAGACAAGACTGTGTTTTAGTTTAAGTAAAAGTCAATAAAGGCCGAAACCAATCCTAATGCCGGTGGGAGCTGAGAAAATGGAAAGAGGAAAACCATATTAAGAGACTGAATGCATTTCCATCAGACCCAATCTTCATTTAGCAACATAACGGAACAGATATAACTTCATCCTATGGATTTATGAAGTCATGCTCAAAGGCACAAAGGGAAACTTGGAAGTTAGTGGCAGCTTTTCAAAAAAATAGATGACACAAATATACACTCACCTGCTGAAACTGTCTGTCTTTCAGACAGTGATCCAAAAGCCTGTGTGAGTCTAGACATGCACATCATAAATATCCAACACTGGCAAGGAGCCCTAGTGAGATATCGTGCATGACAACATTAAGCTTCCATGCACAAGGGCACAGGTTCTATCTTGCCAGCGACCATCACTAGCAGTTTAGATCTTAAAGTCAACTGAATACACAAATGGGAGAATATGCTTCCAATCAGAGAGATAAAAAACCCACAAGAATTAACAAAATAACTTGATTATACATTATACTTAGCCTCACCCGGAGATGAAAAATCAACTTAATCTCACTCTGACCCCACTCAGAACGCATTCCATACATGCCATGTTTGGTAAGTCCCAACATTTAACTTTTCTATGAGTGATAGGGTAGGGGAGAAAAATTTACTCTTCTTCTTAGATGTTCTCAATGCCTAGGCTACCTCATTAATCAAAAGTAGTGTTCCCTAAAGCTTCTAGTTAGCTGAAGAGTATGGAAAGGAAAGCAGATGTACCTAAATATCAGATTCATGGCAAGCTCCTACTTCGTTTTCAATTCTTGTTCTTTAATACAGAAGTATATCCATGCAAACTGAGACATTTCTCTAAACCAAGAGAGCTCACTGGAAAGATGTCCGTATTAGGAAATCCTGACCTCAGAATCACTGTGCTGAGCCTGATAAGCTTCTAAGTTGCATTCTCTGCTGCCTGCCAACCCGAACTTGCAGGAACAGAGTGGAAATACACAAGCTGGCTGAGCAGAAAACCCACCACCAAGATGTTGCAAAATCATGCTATTAAACAAGGAGGTAATAGAGTTAGGTTTACTTTCCTTGCCAATTTTAAGAAAACATCTTAAAATTCAACTTCCAAAATTATATGTTAGAAATTCAACTTTTCCAATGTATCTATCCCTCCGTCCATCCATCCATCCATCCTTTTGAGAACTTCTACCTTTTCAAGGAAGACAAGTGCGTGCTCCCCTCAGTTAAAAATTACTCAGTGCCTTAACTGCAGAATGAGAACATGACTGATCACTCTCTGAGTCAGACAGGAAGAGCCCTGAAACCACCAGCTGCCCCGGTGACTGATATAACCCAGGTGAAACCCAGGAAAGGAGACCAGACAGACACATCTGCATCGGTCACAGAGAATTGTTTACTACGAACCATTTAGGACCTATTATCCTGCAGGAGTTTCATTTAAAAAAATGAGAAAAGCGGAGTAGTCATTCAAATTGTCATGTTAGACTTGTGGTATTCTATGACTTTCCTGCTTCCGCCAAACCAAACTAAGCATTTTTCAAAACTTCACTAACAAAAATGCCTCAAATGCTACTGAGGTTGTTTATATCAAAGAAAAAAAAAAAAAGGTTGCTGCAGCTTGGAGAGGCACCACAAAATGTACTTTCTGGCCAGCAGGTGGCATCGTTGATTAATAGAAGTTAATTAACCCCCATCATCACCACTATCCAAATTAGCAGCAGAGAATTAACTGAAACAGCATGTGCAGCCTCAAGGGATATGCAAGTCAACTTTGTTCCCATGTATGAGGCCCAGAGTGAAGGAGTGAGGACCCAACAAATACTTTACCTTATTAGAGGTCTAAGGTTTTTATATATGGGCTCCTAGTAAACCTGACCACCCCTTGAGTACCTAATCAACGAATAATCAACTTATAGCAGAAAACTATTCAGGAGTATAGTTAACCTTTCCTAACAATGAATCATCTGTGGGAATCGGGGACTTTTTAATTCAACAACACCCAGTCAGATTCCTGGACCGTGTGCTGAGAAATGGTTGATGGCAGAGCAAGCACCAAGGAAATGAGCATATAGGATGGGTAACGTTCCCAAGTCAAGTGTTTTCAATTTGAGGACATGTTTTGCTATGTATTATCCTGATTTCTCATTCCTCTCTAAATAGTAAGGAGATCAACAACACAATCAGAATTATGGGATCCAGAGAAAAATAAATCTAGTCAATAAGCCTGTTTGCCAAAGTTTCAAATTTTAAAACAAGCAATCCAAAATTATCCTGACTTATGAAACGAAGTACAGATTATTTTAAACACGAAAAATAAAGAGATCAAGCGTCAAGTTGCAAGACATACTGCTGCCATCTTCAAGGCAGCGTGGTGAAGTGGTCAGAGCCCTTGCTGGGAGTGAGAAGACAGATTAATCCCTTTGTCCAGCATGTGTAATAGAGGCATGTGACTTTGGCCATGCTCTGTAGCATTTCTGTGCATCAATATCCTCATACATAAAATAAGTAGGCTGGACCAGACTGAAAAACTGTAATGATTCTCATTCTAAAGCATCATGAAGCATATGTTTTTTTTAAATTCTAAAATGCATTACAGGAAATTTGGAAAATTAAATAACAGAGAAAACTCAAACAATGAAGCTCTCTCCAACATAACTATTATGATTTTAAAGTATTTCCTTCTGTTTTTATAAATGCTTGATTTTACTTAATTTTAATACTATAAAGGATTTTATAGTCCATTTAAAGTATTCTAGCCCATATATTTTTTTTTCCATAGGGGAAGCTGAATAACATCCCATTATAGGGATATATCACATGATACTTAGGTATTCTACTATTAGACTTTTACATCATTAAACGGTCTTGTTTTGGCTGTTATAAATAGGATGGTGATACATCCTAATTTGCCCATAACGATTCTGCTATACGTCTGTTGTCCAGACATAACTATAAATAGCACCCTTTGCACTCTTGAAAGTAACGGGTTTGAATAATGAACTGAATGATCATTTTAATTACATATAACACTTGATATAGTTGTCTTTCTCCATACTTCAGATTATTTCCTAGGATTAATGGGAATGAAAAATTTTTTTCTTAAGTACTTGATGTATATCATGAGAAACGTTTCCTCAAGAGATATACCAATTTAAAATATCATTACAGGGCTGACCCCGTGGCTTAGCGGTTAAGTGCACGTGCTCCGCTGCTGGCGGCCTGGGTTCAGCTCCGGGGCGGGCACCGACGCACTGCTTTCTCTGGCCGTGCTGAGGCTGCGTCCCACATATAGCAACCAGAAGGATGTGCAACTATGACATATAACTATCTACTGGGGCTTTGGGAGAAAAATAAATAAATAAAATTATTAAAATATCATTATAGATATATGAGAATACTAGTTTCACTAAATGATTGCCAGTTTTGTGTATGGTAGTTTTTTATTGCTAATGTAGGAGGTGGAACTGATAACTTGTTTTAATTGATATTTATGATTCAGAGGATGTTAGACATGCCACTGTATAGTTATTATGTATATTTTTTGAGAGAATTGTTCATATTTTTAGTCCACTTATCTATGTTTTAATATTCTTAGTGAAATAGTAACTTTTTCCTTATTTGCTACAAACATATTTTCTGATGGACTGTTTCTTTTTATTTTGATTCTATTTTAAACCTTTATAATGTTATTATTTAGAATAGTTGAAAGGTGTCAATATTTTCCTTCGTAATTTCTTTATTTTTCAGGGCTTAGAAAATCATCTCTTCTCCTTTCCCTATCCTTAAAGTTTTAATAAATAATCAATTTTATTTTTTCCTGGTTTAATGGTTTAAACTCCTGGAGTTTAATGCTTTATTTTTAGTTTTCTTTTTAATTAAGACTTCATTTTTTTTTAAGGAAGATTGGCCCTGCACTAACATCTGTTGCCAATCTTCCTGTTTTTTCTTTTTTCTCCCCAGAGCACCAGTACACCGTTGTGTATCATAGTTGTAGAGTTGCAGCTCTTCTATATGGGATGCTGCCTCAGCATGGCTTGAAGAGCAGTGAGCAGGTCCGCACCCAGGATCCAAGCCGGTGAACCCAGGGCCGCTGAAGCAGAGCACGTTAACTTAACCACTGCGCCACCGGGCCGGCCCCTGCTCCGTCTATTTATACCTAGTTTTGATTTTATTTTTAGTCTAACCATTAATGTACCAATCTTAATTAATTCTTCAAATTTTAACAGGTTATTCAATAAACAATCCTTTCTTTTTCTATTGTCTGGCACTTCCTACTTTGTCATACATTAGACTCTTATAAACAACAGGGTCTATTTCAAGTTACCTTCCTATTCCAATGATAGAATAATTATTATTTTTTAATCAATGGGTCTATTCTTGCAATGGTATCACGTATCTTTAATTGTTGATGTTTTAGAATACGTATTGACTGATGTTTTCCTCCTAAAATACTCTTTAATGATGTATTCTACGTATGCCTATGTACAAAATCATTTTGCTATGTATCGATAGAATTCCAAAATTCTAAGTTAACCTTAATGAAAATATGGAGCTTGGCAATATGTTAGAAGCTAACTTAATGGTTTTATAGTGTCCAGTATCATTTTATGCACAAATGCTAAACTGTGGGCTTCATGAGGACAAGGAGCCTGAATTAATTATCCTTATATCCCCAGCACCTAGGACAAGATCTGGTGCATATTCAATAAATGCTTCTTGAATTTATGATGACACTCCATTTAGGGTTACCACTTCTTGCTTCATATTTTACTAAGCAGTTGAGATGATGTTTTGACAGTCTGACTAATTAAGAGTGCTCTGGCCCCTGCTCTAATTCTCCTCCTTCTGAAATATTAGTTCAATTCTGGTCCCTGAATATATGGCCCAGGGCTGCCTCTTGTACATATGGGACTTGTCTAAGTTAGAAAAAATGACCTTTCTGGGTTCTCAGCCTCACAGATCCACGGCTTAGAAAGCAGGCAACATCTTTCTGCGAATTGGAAAAGGCCGCTTCTCCTGGGCTGATGCAGCCCCTCACGACGGGGTGAGCAGAGTGCAGGCTGGACTTGAACCTCAGCTGGGAGCCCTTGTGCAGCGCATAACCATGAGGCAGCCCTGCTCTATCCTAGACTTTGGTAAGTCTGCTCCTGAGGTGGCATGCCTAAAGGACTCACGAACCAAACCTGATTCCATGCTCATCCTATTGCAAAATTTTGGAGCAGATTTTACAATGGACAGAATCTCCCGTCTGTCCCCTTTTATTGGGTCAGACTGGCTAGGCGTATCCTAAATGCCCTTAGAGGAGTCAAACTGTAGGAAGTCTCCCAAAAGAAGTATACATCCATTATTTTGACTTGGTTAAGACTGCTTTTCTTCATGGATACATATTCCCATCGTTAAGGCTGCCAGTTTATCAAGTGAGAATCTGAAATGTACAGAAACGGCCTTGGCACAGTCAAGCCCCACTTAAAGAAGCTCTTATCCATATTTTGAGCCCCATCACCCTAATCACCAACAAAGAGCAAATTTAGGTGTAGGGAGATAAGTATATTTTACTATCCAAACAACAGCCAAATGAAGAGTAAAGCAAATATAAACACCAAAGTGAATTCAAGTTTGACCGAATCACAGTGTTTTCTCCAACTGGAACAGTTCCTGATGTGAGCCCATGATTCTGACAAACACTAAGAGGGCAACTCTTTAGCAACCGAGTCAGCTTGCCAGATCTTAAGCAAGGCAAGTCCCAGCAACAGAGGCATTTGGCTACCTGCAGGGAATCTCGGTCAAATCTATACTGAGAATTGGAAAAGAATGGCTTTGAAGAATGTCTATGGGTAGAATTCATGCAACCCTGGATGGGCAAAAACTAACAATATTTTCACTAACCTCTAAGTGAAATATAGAATGTCCTTCTATTATGAATGCAGGCAACAAACCACAGTATTATCAATGATACCACCGACTTTATCACCATAGAAATCACATTACAGTTGTTGCAAACATCTCAAAACACTGTTTACTCTCATCACTACTTCAAATTGTATTTCAGCCCAATTGGTTTCCTTTTAGTCTTATGTATTTCATTCTGTAATTCTGAGAAGAAATCCATAGCCTTCACCAGATTGCCAGAGGGATCCAGGCACAAAAAATGTTAAGAACTCCTGTTCCGTCGAGGAAGTGAGATTACATTTCAAAGCCATAATTTAATATACAGGCAGAAAAAATGTGTTTACCTCTTATATCCTCAAGTCTTTCCACAGTATTAAAATATTTCATGGATATAATTTATTAAACACTATCTCTCAAAATACCTTGTTCACAACTACAATTAAAAATGAGTTGCAACTGGGGCCGGCCCGGTGGCATAGTGGTTAAGATCGCCCGCTCTGCTTCAGCGCCCCGGGGTTCTCGGGTTCGAATCCTAGGTGCTGACCTGTGTACCGCTCATCAAGCCATGCTGTGGCAGCATCCCATATGCAAAACAGAGGAAGATGAGCATGGACGTTAGCTTAGGGCTAATCTTCCTCAGCAAAAGGAGGAAGATTGGCAAAGGATGTTAGCTCAGGGCCGATCTTCCTCACCAAAAAAAGAGTTGCAACAGAACAAGAGCTGAGCTAATTACAACAGGAATTCTGAATACTATCACCCTCCCATTTCACATGGATGGAACTGCCTTATCTCAGGGCCTTTGGGTTCCTCAGAAACTAAATTCCTTGGCTGGTATCCAGGATAGCCTCCCACCTGTCATCAAGTTCTGCCCTAGCGAAAATGTTAGAATGACTTTTGATGCAGACAATTAGCCCTGTTTTAAAACAAATACAAGTGTTTATTAAAACTCATGCATTAATTTGATTCTGATCTTTTTCTGAATCTGCTTATTAGCCTGTTTATAGCTCAGATGTATAGCTTCAGAACACTATAACAGATGTTTTTAATATCTCATTTTCTACCAACATGGGAAATTCTGGATTTCTAAAACCTACAGGGAATTACTACCATCCCAGACTAAAGGCAAAGATTATAGGGAAAGTAATATAATATGTTGTTCAAGTCACTTACAATGTAACATAAATAGTTTGAACAAGATCAAAGAAACTACCTGATCCAAATTTCATCAAAGTTCAAAGGACTGTTTTTTTTCTAAATATAGAAGTGGAAAACATATTTCAGAGGAATTTTTAAATTATATTTTTCATTATATTTTCTCCACCATGATTCTTACTGCTTCAACTTGTCTCAACACCAATGTAGTAACTTTCCATAAATAAAAGGTTTTTTATTGAAAAAATTTATTCCACATATAACACAAATAGAGTTAAAAAAAAATCTAAAGGATATATGATAGTCAACTGCAGATGGTAGAAGATGAAGAGAAACTTTTTCTTTTATAATACACACATATTTTTTATAGGCACAAAAGATCCCTTCAAAGAATAAAAGTGACCCTTACAAAAATAAACTCTCAGAATATACTCACTCATATAAATGATAAGATCAATATAATTTTTATGAATTGAGAAAAGGAAGAGCTTGGTGGGAGCCTGAGTAGTTGGGTGTGGCCCCAAAAAAGAGGGCTGTAAGCTACATCAAGGCAGGGACCACCGTTGTGTTGTTTGTCAGGGTATGTCAGGTGTTCAGCATAGGACCAGATCACATAAATATTTGTTGAGTGACTTAGTGACTGATTAATGGAGGAGAGAATATGGCCTTAAAGGACAGGTTTCAGTAGAGAGGAAGAAATCTACTACAGCAAAAGCAAAGGAAAATAAGGTCTGGGCAATTCTGGGTTATAAACTCTGGTCTTTAAACTGAGGATAAGTAAGTTTTTTGTTTTTCTAAAATAAGATTTTATTTTTTTAGAGCAGTTTTGGGTTCACAGCAAAACTGAGAGGAAGGTATAGAGATTTCCCTTATACCTCCTACCTCCACACATGCATAGCCTCCCCCATCAACAACCCCCATTAGAGTGGTACCTTTGTTACAATGGATGAACCTCCATTGACTCATCATAATCACCCCAAATCCAGTTTACATCAGAGTTCACTCTTGGTGTTGTACATTCTATGGGTTTGGACAGAGGTATAATGACATGTATCCATCATTATGGTACGATAAGTAAGTTTTCACCTTTCCTAATAAGCAGAATAAAAGTATGTGAAATAATGGAAAATATATATATTGGTCTCTGCTCCAGGTTCCTGGCACAGAGCTCCTAAAATCCTTGTAATTCTCTAAGTGGTGAGAGCGCTAGGAGCATCTTTTGTTCTAATATTTGGTCTTTGACCCTAGCTCTGACACAGAGCCCCTAAATCCCTTGGAATTTCCTAGGTCTTTTGTTCTAATGAGGTGACTCAGTGGGCTCTTGAATAGATCTTAGATGGGGGCTGGTCACCAGAAGCTTTGAACTTTTAGCCCCACTCTCCACACTACAGGAAGGGAAGAGGGGCTAGAAGTGGAGTTGATGGATCATGCCCAAATGATGAAGCCTCCATAAAAATCCCAAAGTACAAGGTTTGGTGAGCTTCCGAGTTGCTGAACACATAGAGCTGCTAGGAAAGCAGCACGCTCAGAGCGGGCACGGAAGTTCCCAGACCCTTCCCACACACCTTGCCCCATGCATCTCTTCCACCTGGATGTTCATCTGTGTCCTTTATTATATCCCTTATAATAAACCGGTAAAGGTAAATAAGTGTTTCCCTGAGTTCTGTGAGCCATTCTAGCAAATTATTGAACCCAAGGAGGGGGTCACAGGAATCCAGATTTAGAGTTAGTCGGTCAGAAATACAGCTGACAATCAGGGACTTATAAATGGCATCTGAAGTCTGGAGGAGGCAGTCTTGTGGGACTGAGTTTTTAATCTGTAGGATCTGACACTATCTACCTGGAGACAGTGTCAGAACTGAATTAAACTGTAGACACCCAGCTGGTGTCAAAGAGAATGGCTTGGTGTGGGAAAAAAGTGCATATATCTGGTATCAGAAGTGCTCTGAATGTGGCAGTAGTGTGAGAGTAAAGAGAAGACACAGGTGGGAGCCGGCCTCATAGCTTAGCGGTTAAGTGTGCGTGCTCCACTACTGGCGGCACGGATTCAGATCCCGGGTGTGCACCGACGCACCGCTTGTCCGGCCATGCTGAGGCGGCGTCCCACATACAGCAACTAGAAAGTGAAACCATGACATCCAACTATCTACTTGGGCTTTGGGGAGAAAAAGGGAAAAAAAGGAGGAGGATTAGCAATAGATGTTAGCTCAGAGCCAGTCTTCCTCAGCAAAAAGAGGAGGACTGGCATGGATGTTAGCTCAGGGCTGATCTTCCTCACAAAAAAAAAAAAGAAAGAAAAAAAAAAAAGAGAGAAGACACAGGTGGAGTTTTTCCTTTACGGTGTCCTTGGAAGAGAAATTAACTGATGATGTGCCAGCCTACATGGGGAGTGATAAGAGGTAGCATGACCAGTAGGAATATACTGCCACAATTTGGCATGAGTGTAGAATGGCCTGGCCTGGAGCATAACAGGGGAAATGGAAAGAGCAGGAAGCAGAGGCAGAGGAAAACTGGTCAGCAGATCCTAGGGGGGAAGGCAAGAAAAGGGAGGTACTTCAGAGTCCTTTCCACAATTTTGTGCCTGGCTAAGTGGAAGAACGCTTTTACTCTTAAAAGCAATTTACTGATCCCTCCATCCACCAAACATTCGTTGGCACCACTGCATACAAAGGGATTCTCAACCTTGTAAAAAAGCAACAACATTTATTGCCCTAGACTTTCAGTTTATTGAGTCCCTGTTATGTGCCAGAATCTATGCCAGACACTGAGTTACAATAATAAAGACAGTCTTTACCCTGAAGACATGAGGAGGAAGGAAAATAAGCAGTGGTAAAAAACTAACACTGGGTCTGTTTTCTTTCATTGCTTCCTCACTGCTGCCTTAAGATTCCCATTTCTCCTAACGCTAAACAAGTTCGGGTCCCACACTAATTTAAAGATCTGGCTAGATCCACTGGCCTTGAGAGCAGCCAATATAAAGGCACAACTTACAAGTTTTCTGCTTAAATCAAGTAAATCACTCACTTAATTTTCCTATTTTTTTTTTTTTTTACAATTCTAATCTTAAGCATTTCATTACATAACATATGCATTTTCTTTGATCCTATTTTGAGTGGAGCTTAAAAAAAAAATACTACCAAGAAATTTAGTTAGAAGTTTTTTACTACAATGAAGGAAGAGATAGCCTAAGCAAAACACCCAGTAGAAAACCAAATTATATTCTGAAGAAAACATGCAAGACAATTCCATGATTGTTTGAACAGCAGGGGCAGGACTGCTGTATCTGGGGATTTCCAGGCACCTCTCTGTCAGAGGATTCCGAAAGAAACTATCCTATCTTATCTGTACTTCATCTCTGCATTTCTCAATCTTCCCTTCCCAAGAAAGGAAGGCGGCACAAATCAACTTACACCGAATCAGGCAGGAATCCTGCCCTTTCCCTGCCTGAAATTCATTAATAAATCAAAGTTGTTAGGAGTTGCCTCCCATAGTCTCACTCCTTCTCTCTGCTCCTCTATGTTATGTGCTCTTGGAATTACTCCAATTCTAAAATGGAAATCTAAGTACTTACCTCACAAAGTTGTTTGGAGGATTAAATCATGGACTTTGTTTATCCAAAAACGAAGACCCAGTTAATTACCATGTTTGAATAGATGCAAATATAAGACAAACCCTTAGTATTAACCCCTATATGTCCTTAGGAGTATACGATCACAGGTGCTTCAACTAATACTATTTGTGTTGCCTCGGGCGGGACATTTCACCTCTCTGGATGTGTCTTTCATTTAGGAGAAGAGACCATCTCTGAAATTCTCTAACTCAATGTTGTCCTTCGAGCTAAAGATATTTTGGTTAAAGGGATGTTTTAAACCTCGCTTAGAACCAATCAAAATTATGTCCTGAACAGTTTCCAAGATATCCAAAACTAACCCAGATATATTGCGGCACTAAATTATTAGTAAAAGACTCACTCCTTGACCTCGAGGAATTTATACAAATTAAGAAATCAATATTCAAATCATTCAAATATTAGCAAATTCACAAGGCATCAAATAAATATTTACTAAGTCACATTGCACTGAAACTAAGGGTCAAGGAGAAATGGAGTAATCAGAGATGGCTTCAAAGGGAATGGAGGACTTCAAGTCAAGCTTAGAGGAAGGAAAGAATTTGAATCAATGGAAGAAAAGACACAGAACGAAGAATATGAAGTCTATTATTTCTTTACAGACCCTATGTTCTTTCTTTAACTTTAGTCCTGACTTTGCAACCTTGATAAGACATTTATCACTTTTGCCCTTCAATGAATCTACAATTCCTGAAGGTCTACTATCTCTAAGGTATTGTGCATCACATGAACAATAGAGAAGATTTTCCAATTTAAGAAAAGGGGTAAATGGCTTTAAGATTAAACAAGAGACAGCTCAAAACTAAAAATAACCCCAAACCCACATTATGTTGGTTATAAAACAAATAAAATCTGTTCTCTTAAAGAGAATTTTTTTTTTTTCCTGGTGAGGAAGATTGGCCCTGAGCTAACATCCGTTGCCAATCTTCCTCCTTTTACTGAGGAAAATAAACCCTGAGCTAACATCTCCGCCCATCTTCCTCTATTTTATATATGGGATACCACCACAGCATGGCTTGATGAGGGGTGTGTAGGTCTGTGCCTGGGATCTGAACCTGTGAACCCCGGGCTGCCACGAGAACTTAACCACTACACCACCAGGCCTGCCCCATTAAAGAGAATTTTTAAAACATGCTTTTGCTATTTCACAATCAATTAAAATCAAACTCAGCACGAAACCTATATTAAACATATGTGTAACTTTTTTACTTAGATCAGTCACAGTATGGGAAAAAAAGTTTTTCTACAGGAAAATTTCAGAACTTGGCTCTGTCTTTCCCGCATTTGAAACCACAGTTGTCTTTTGCCACTAAAAACAGTACTTCATTCGACAGCTGTAGAAATAGCCGAAGTCATTCAATAGCTCGTTTATGATACACCATTGAATTTATCTAGCAAAAACACAACACAGGCATGGCTACTTCCTTTTGTCCTGTGTATTCTAAATCTCTGCCAAAAGCAGAGGAAAGAAAGTACAGATGGACAGGATATCCTCAAACTATTTGGTTTGCCTCATGTCACTCCAGAGAGAAATCTAGTGCTTGATTCACAGTTAGAAATTCAAATCAAGTAGAAACATCTAGGGTAGCCAGTCCTGGAGCCGAAAAGGCAGGCCTCCCTCAGCAGCAGCCTGTCTGTCACTGTGCAAGCTCAGAAGGCGTGAAACCTTCACCTAAGGGCACTCGGGAAATCCTGGCTTTCCAGGAGTCACCTACTTCACTCAATATAGTTCCTGACTTGAACACTGATAGGAACCAAGTACCTTAACATCTATTCACACAAAATTACAACAGATGGAATTTAGAGTTGAGGTGGCATTTTGACATTCTTGTCCGTTTTGACACAATACTTAATGCACATGATATATGTATATTGAGTCACCGCACATCCGATACATTTCAGCAAATACTCCAGAGGACCTACTAGTAGGTGCTGGATACTATGCTTGGTACTGAGACTATACTAAGCTTTTTTGTGATGCCAAACCACTTAATCTCTATAAGCCTGTTATTTCATCTACGTAAATAATACTGCGATCTATGCATGGCTATGGTGAAGATTTAAAGAGCGAATATAAAGTCCTGAGCACAATGCGTGCCTTTCACTCAAATCATAGTGCTTTTTTTTTCTTTCTTTTCTTCTTCTTCACTATCGCAGTGATACACTAGATAGACACAGACTGTAATCTTGAAGCTCACAATCTAGAAGAAGATATAGACAATGACCAGACATAATAATGGTGGTATGATGATGCTGATAAGGATACAGCAGCTAATACTTATTTAGAACTTACCATGACCAAAGCACTATTCTAAGCACATAGCTCATTAATCAGTCCTTGTAACAACCCTCTGAAGAAAGTGACTAGGACCACGATAGTTGATAGACAAACACGTGGGACTGACCCTCTAAACCTCATTCATGAGTGGTTGGGAAAGTACCTTCTTGGGACTGATAATATTAGTCAGGTAAAACGACGCAGAGTTGTGGGGTTGGGATGGTAAAGGAAGTTCTGAGCAAGTGGAACTGAGACGTATGATTGCCCAGAGCAGAGAATGCACACAGGGAGGACCAGATAACTGAAAGGAGGTCAGTCAGTTCAGGCAATGTATACACGAGGTGATAAGCAATCTATAAATCCAGGCAATGTATACACAAGGTGATAAGCAATCTATAAATCCATATGTTAGGTAAAGCAGTTACTGGAGTGACAGAAAAAGAGAGGTGTTCTTAGGAAAGGCAGAGTTGCATAAGAGCAACAGGAGTTGGCTGGCTGGTGAACTGCCAGGGAAGCCCACCTGTCAGCAGCAGCCTGTACTGGGGGATCCTCTGAACCGGCTTGAGCAGGTAGTGCTTGAGGGCCAGATTAGCACAGCGAGGGCTCATCTGAAAGCAAAGGACATCCAGAGTAAACACAAGTGTTTTTCTAAGAAGCAAGGAACCCAGATTCAAGTGCCTAGGAAGCCCAACTTTGAACAGCCAGCAACTCTGGGAGGGGATTCATGGAGAAGCTCCCTTTATTTTAAGGCACAGCTGCTCACCACCTAGCCCACCCTCTCCTGTAAGTGGGTCTCTGAAATCACTGACTCACTGGGAAAACTTGTTCACAGACGGTGGTGGCTGCAGGCTACATTCTAGGCCAATTTGAGCCTACCCTCCTCAGCAGGTGCCACTTAGAAGAGTGTTTGCCAATGTATTCATAAACACAAACAAAGCCAACAACCAAGAAGGAAATGCATGGCCCCCAAAATAGGGGAGCAGAAATAAAACTACTAGGAACTGGATTGAAATAATAGTCAGAGCCTATCATCAACATACTCATAATAACCACAGGTGGTAGTGGGGAGAATTGGAGAAATTAAAGATAACCTAAAAAGCAGTTTTGCTAAGAATCCTTTTTTTTTTTTTTGTGAGGAAGATTAGCCCTGAGCTAACATCTGTTGCCAATCCTCCTCTTTTTGCTGAGGAAGATGGCCCTGGGCTAACATCCGTGCCCATCTTCCTCTACCTTATAAGTGGGATGCCTGCCACAGCATGGCTTGATAAGCAGTGCACAGGTCTGCGCCTGGGATCTGAATCTGCAAACCCCGGGCTGCCAAAGTGGAGCGTGCGAACTTAACCACTACACTACCAGGCCGGCCCCTAAGCATCCCTTTTCTAATAAGCCTGAAGAATGTAAAATTCTTTCTCAGGTGAATGGCTAAAAAGACAGCCCCCAAATCACAGCGTATACAGGAACATTTGATTCTGGAACCATTTTGACTTGACCACAAGGACATTTGATTCTGCCTTTAAAGCTCTTTTCCTTGGTATGTACAACAGACACTTCTGCCCGTTCCTGAGCCTCACCCCATTCTCCAACAGAAGAACATACTGTCAGGTGGCATCAAAACGGCCAAGTGAAAATGTCCCTGCATCCTAAGATGTCCTGTGCTTCTTACATAGCTCAGGCAGGTAGGGAAGAGTTTTTTCAGATTTTCTCAGACTGTTTTATTTTTTCCTAAATATAAACCTCCAGGGTCTGGTACACAGACTAATTATGAAATTATAATGATAATGCATGTTAAGAAATCATCTATCATGTAAGCATGATTAACCAAGACAGCTAGCTAACTTTCTTGTCTTAGGTTTTCTTTTGCTGCCAAGGCAACAAGAACAACTCACTGGACACTGATGAAAACCTGGGTCAATTATTAATTGCCATAGCTATATATACATATATATATATCACACACTATATATACATATATATATCACACTTCCTTTCTTAATAGTATGAAGACATCAGCAGAAAAGGAGGAAAAAAAGACTACAAACGATTTTAAACTTTAGTTATTCATCTACTGTACAAATTAGAAGTCAATAATATCTTAATACTTCTAAAACTTTTCTAGTTTTGTGCGACTGGAATTCATTGATATTTTTAGTTTCAAAACAGAGATATAAGTACTAAAATATACAGTAACCCACATTTTACCCAGAATTGGAGGAAAAGACTTAAGTAAAATTTTAGTTAAAAAACTAATTTTTAAAATAATGTGTTATATCATTTTATTCCCAGTTAAATCAGGCTTGAACCCTGATAGCTTTGAGTCAAAACACAAAACTTTGGCTATAAACATTATTAACTTTTCTTAACTTGAACACTAAAATTGTGTTATTTATTTATCTAAAGGGAAATAAATTATATATTCCATCCATTGCTGTAGATTAGTTGTTAGAAGAATAAAAGGAAAGTTGAGTTAAAAACAAGAAACGTTCCCTAGTGTAGGAAATTCAGAGACAGAAAGTAGAATGGTGGTTGGGGAGGGGAGGATGGGGAGTTGTTTCGTGGGTATAGTTTCAGTTTTGCAAGATGAAGAGTTCTGGAGATTGGCCACACAACAATCTGAAGGTACTTAACACTACTTAAAACACTACTTAAAAATGATTAAGACGGTAAATTTTATTTTGTGCATATTTTACCTCAATTAAAAAAAAAAGAGACCCATCAAAATATTCTAACGTGCAATGATAGATTTTCAAAATTAAACCTTGTACACATTGTTCGAGTTCTCACCTTCTAATTTGTTCAATTCCCTCTTTGATTTTGAAGGGATTTATTTTAATATCTTTTTGTTTGCAAGCTTTGTTTTCAACGACTGCAAATTATTAAAGCTTTAAAAACAAACAACAACAAAAAAGGAAAAAATGTTCAACATTAGATGGTAGTAAAAATACCTCAAATTCTCTAACAACAGCAGCAAAACCTGGGTTTTTCTTGCACTGTTCATCCAGCAAAGCTATATTCTTATCAAATTCTTTGATGTATGTGGAATACATTTTTAGGTATGGCCCCTTCTTTACAAAGATATCAGCAATTCTTTGTTGTTCAGTCCTAAGGACAGAGAAGAAATAGACAAAAAGATAAAAAGAGAGTGATTAATATATCCAAAGCATATCGAGCAATGAGCAGAGTCCCATATCTGAGCCATCAGCTTATGTTTTTTCTCTTCTTGTAAGACATACCCCCAAATGCCTGCTCTTTACCACTTCCACTGCCACCATCACATCTTGCCTGAAACCTGCCAGCCCTCTAAGTCTCCCTGCTTCCACCATCCCATTCTTCTGTGCAGCCAAAGAGTCTAAAAACATATATCATATCAAGTGACTTCCAATGGCCTCTATGGCACTTAGCAGAAAAACAAACTCCTTACTTTTGCTTCCTTACAAACCCCATGGGTCCTGCTGCTGCCTATCTTTCTCACCCATCTCACACTTCTCTCCCACTTTGTCATCACTCTCCAACCACACTGGCCTTCTTTATATTCTTTCGACACACAGAATTCATTCCCACTTTGTAAACTTTTACTAATGGCTTCATCACATGCCTGGACATACGGAACCCAAGGTGCCTCTTCCTTTTCGTTCAGAGGTCAGTTTAAATGCTCTGCCTTCTTAGAGCACCTACCTAGGCCACCTAAATTTCATTCGATCGCACACTATTCTATTTTACATCTCTGCAGATCAGAAAACTGCTTCTATCTAATGTTTCTTGTCTGTCTTGGTCTTCCCCCACTAAAATGTCTGCTGCGTGAGAGCAAGAGCCTTGTATGTTTCGTGCACTGTGATATTCCCAGCATGCGTAGAGCGCTGACTAGCACACAGTAAATATTCAAAAACTCGCTGAATGCAGAAATTAAATATTTCATCAAGTGTTATTAAAAGCTACTGTAAAAATAAATGTTATTTCAGAAAGCATACTAAAAAAAAAGAATATGTCTTAACTCAAATACCCCTGAGAGAAAAATATTTTAATAAGTAGAAAATATCTTATCCAAGGATTAGAAGACTTTTATATCAGTAATAGGTGTAGCTTTTTCCATAATTGTTGTTTTAGTTGTCCCTTTCATCAATTTAGTCTGCTCCTAAGAATACTTAATACTTGAACATAGAACATGTATAGATCCAAACTTGAGAAAACTTTTAGTACAAACAAAAGCTATATTTAAGACTCGTCATAATACTTGCTTGCATAAATATGCACATCATCTTCTTTTAAGATGATCTTTTATAAGAAAAATGAAGTATGTACACAAAAACTCTTTGTAATTACAATTTACTTCTATCCTGACTTTAAAAAATACCTTTTGGTCATTCCTCAGTCCTTAACTCTGTGTTACTTTATACTTAGGCTACAGCTAAGTATTAATCAATCATCTGGCATATTTTCCCAACATGCAGAGGCACAGATATTTCCAGAGGTATTTTTCTGGATTATATATAAAGAAAGCTTAGAGGGAAATTTTTATCATGAAAGTAGGTGATACTATTTTGTTATTCTAATCATTTTGGGCTCCCCATGGACTTCAACAATAAATTCAACCCCCCTAGAGCAAACTTTCTATATATTTCCAAAGATGTCACCAAAGTTTCTGCTTACTTTGTACAGCCCAATGGAAAGAGTTAACCTTTTGGTATTCTTTTCCTGTTCTGAGATCAACAGTGTCTACAATGATGTCATACATGTGCAAAGTCTCTAAACCAAACAACAATCATCTATTATCTCAGTGAATGGCCTCTTTCCTAAAATGCAAAGAGAGTTTCATGACTTGAAGCTCCAGGAAAGATAGATAAAACATTTTAAAATGTTTCCAATGTGAACGTACCAACTAAACTCCTTCAGTCTCAAAACTCTTGATTATCAAAGGTCACCTATAAAAAGTTAAATTGGCTGGATATAGGCCCTTCTTGCTTTTGAGGCAACATTACCAAAGAATTTAAAAATGTATAGTATTGAGCTCAGTGTATTACGGTTGTGAATTTTGGCAATCTAAAATGATCAATCTACAGGTAACTGCCAAGAAAATTCAATACATGGAAACAACTCAATGTAAGGAACAACACTTCTCTGTCACACACAGGGCCCTTATGGCTTCATCTAAAATTGAAAACTCTTGGAAAGCTAGTCAGTCCATTTTTTTACCAGTTCAACATTCTTTCCTCCAGTTCCTTCAAGAGATCCCGGTTGAGCTCATACAGCTGAGGCAAGTAGTACAGGATCTGATTTAGGATCCGGTCCTCAATCACTGGTTTCCCAAGTTGCCTGGAAGCATGGGCTACCGCATCCCGGAAATCCTATTACAGTTCAGAGCAGGAAAAACAATATACATACACATATGTAACTTGACAAAAGCCTTTTTCCCTCAGTCACCCTCTTCCCTAAAACAATATAAATTGCTAAGCTGTATTTTTCATATAGACTTACCAATTGAAAGTACCCACCTCCTCCTATCCCACTAACCTAGACAGGAAATTACACACACACACACACACACACACACACACACAAAGTGGCTAGGGTGAATATTTGGTTTTAAAACAGACTGTATGATAATTCTCTTAAATCTTTTGATCTGATCTCCAAACATTGCAATTATACTAAGAGGGTATGTGGCAACTGTATTGCAACTCTAACTAGTCTTGAAAATTATTCCAACACTGCTGTATGAACACAATCTATTTTAAAGCCCCTGAGATATCTTAACTAGCTATTTTATTTTGGGTTTAAGAGTCCCTTTGTCCACTTTCAGTATCATTTCCCAACAGCCGGAGTGTTCCAGGTGAGGCACGTGGAGGGTGGCACCTTCTTGATCATCAGAGAATACCGAATCTAAGCTCTCATTCCTGATTTACTGTGTTTCCTTGGACTAACCTCATTGTCCTCATCTGTTAAATGGGTATAATAATAGTTATGAGACTTTAATTACATATGGCACATAAAGCTTTTTGCAATGTGTTTGGCACACAGAATCAACAAAATATTTTAACTTTGGACCTTAAACTCTCCATTCCCTCTATCCAACCTCCCCCAAAATTCACCAGGATTCACACTTTTCACAAATAAAAATTTTTCTCTTCACATATTCTTTTCCAACAACTTTTCCCTATATGACTATTTATACTATCTTTTAAGACAAGTCCACATCACCCCACCCTATCACTCCAGAAGACTTGGAAAGAGTGGGGTCGGAGATCGAATTTGTCCAGATTTCACTGTATCTCGAGGCCCTTCTTCAGGGCGTTAAGTAAAACAATAGTGGAATCTGTTCCACAGTCCTCAGGATTCAAAAACAAAGATTTTTCCTTCTTAGAAACAGTAGGTTTAATTAAAACCTTAAAGCAAAGGTTGGGTAAAACAGACACTCTACTAGGCTTTATCTTCCTTTACCTTTATTTCTAACTGCTTTCCCTTCAGGGATTCACTGGGCAAATTAAATAAACAAAAAAAGATTCTGATTTCTCCCCCGATCCCTTCAACATCTTCCAACACACATACATTAACCATGAGTATGTATGTTTCTTGTGAAGGACAAAAACTTCATACATAATTTAAGAGTACATGAAAGGACTCCTTTTCTAACATATATTTTACACAGGTTAAATCTTCTTACGCTCAACAAGTGCTAATAAACCCTTCACTTAGGCCTCAGTACCTGGGACTAACTTTATTGGTCCAATAGTCACATTAGACCAAAGGAATCAACTATTTACACCAGTAACTAAAGCACTACTTTTACAACTAATTACTGTAATATAAAATAAGAATTTGTAACTCGTATAAACTCCAATCCAGAAAACCACAGAAAACATCATCTCCAGAAACCAAATGGATATTGGCCAAATTCCACCTCCCAACAGCTTGTTTCTATCAGCACTCACTTTTAGTAAGAGAAAATAGAGCCACTTAACACTTTTGAAAGTTATTAGATTTTCCATCAGGCAGAACTAAAGAATACATTTACATATCACGAATAACTTCCTCAACTGCAAATGTATTCAAAGCACAACAGTTAAACATCTTCTATAGTATTTTTTGTTTTACCAGTTTAATGATTAATATAACTTAGATTCCTTGTTCAGCAAAACAATGAGCACTGCCCTTTCTTCTAGAAGAATAAATGATGAATATGTTTGTCCCTTGGCAGCAGGATGACTTATTTTCCAGTTGGAAGGTATTTCCTCAGCTAGGACAGTGACATTAGACATTAGCTGCTAAGTAGCTCAAGGATCCTGTCTGACATAGCTTTTGCCAGACCCTGCATTTCATATGTCTGCCACCATTGCCAAAAAGGAAACTTGTTTATTTAAGACACATTCAACAGAGACCAGCTAAATCCATACCAGACTGACCAGTAAGATGGCTGCCTCTAGCTGGAGGCCCCTGTCACATACCAGACAAAACTTTAGTTTTTCCTGTACTACTGGATGGTGTAGGCAGATCTGGATGAACTAACCGCCCATGACGTCTCTTTTAAAATTATGAGTAGCACGTCAGAATAAAACAGAAATTTAATAATTAAAAGAGCAAAAGAAGAACATTTAATAAAGACTACAGAAACTTTAGAGAGTTTATATCCAGTTTAATTATTTGTAATTATTATTACAAATAATTTCTAAGACCCAGAAAGTTATATATTCCAAGCAAGCATTACCAGGGCCATAGCTGGTCTTTGTGGTGCCTTTTTTAAAAGAGAAAATGGCACCCCTTCCTCCAGGCCAATGCAACTCACACCAAGGGCCCTACTCGCAACGCATGGCCTTCATAACCATGCACAGCAGCCCTGGCTCCAAGCTCATTTCCTCACCTCTCAGGCCACCATCCCTTGAAAGCAATGTGCTATGGCCTCAGTGATAGATGTAATTAAATCACACAGGAACTACAGAAAACACTCTTTACCTTCTTAGTTCTTCACGAAACTCAACTATTTCCACAACTGGTGCCACCGGGGCGTGGGGGAACATCTTTTTTTTTTTTTTTTTTAATAAAAAGGATGATTACAACATATGTCTGGTTATTTTTCTAAATGCTAACGCCAGGATAATTTGGGAAAGTGTGATGACACGAGCCAGAGGCAAAGCTATTTTTGAGCAGAAGAATCTAAATTCACCAAGACCTCCTTAACTGAATCAGTGAGGACGCAAGACTACGGGATTGGCACTTCAAAACTTAGATCCAGAGTATACTTTTTCACACTGGAAAAGCTGGGTGATTAAAATACAAGGAGTGAGGGGAGCTGGAGTGTGAATATGTTTGGCAAGCGACAGAGTTTATTGACACCAACTACATATACTTAAGTCTATTCTTCTAACATAAAACCCACGAAAGATTCTGTATGCAAAACTGAACCATCTACACTCTAGTTTCTGGTCACAATAACCAAACGCTTGTTCAACTTGGCATTTTCAGAAACAGAAATGGACTTCTGAATTATAAAGCATATCATAACATTATTCTTAATAATTTCCAGAAAACCTACAATTAAGAACCAGATCAACTTTAAAAAAAGCCCCTCAGTTCCTCTGAGGTATTAACACACTAGCCTTAACAGCTCTGATGACTTGGGCAAGACATAAGCAAAAATCAATGCAAATAAAACCGAGTACGAACATCTAAAGCAACGAAGCAGAAAACGGATGGTCGTGTTCACTGGGGCAGGCTTTATATCTCCAGTGCCAAAGAGAAGTAAGTGACTTAATTACCAGCTGTCCTGACTGGGCTTCCTAACCTTAGGGCATTACTTAACCACTATGATGACACAGTGAATTACAAAGACCAAATGGACATAGGGGCAGACAGGGAGCTCTGCAGGGCTCCCTGCCCGCTAAAGGGTATTAAGAATCAATTCATATTAGGCAAAAGCAAAGCAGCTACTAAGGTCAAAGAGCTTTGATACATATGCAGAAACGGGTGTGAAACTATGAAGTAAAAGTGAAGGGAGCAAAGTCCCCACATTAACAATTTGATTTTGTTTTAAAATGAAAATATTTGACCAATGAAATTATTCCTCCCTCCCTATATGCTCAGACCTGGTGATATCATGCATAGTCATCAGTGCAAAACTGTATAAAACATGACTGAAACCAATTATCTCAACTCCCCAAACCTCTTAATAACATTAACAAGTAAACATCATAAAACATTATATATAATATTATATATAATTCATAATATAACATAATATATTAAGCAACCAATATTTAGCTTCATTCTCATCTTTAGAAGATGAAAAACTAGAATTTCTCCAGTTTCCTGGGCCAACTGAGATAAGTCTAAAAACAAATAAATATACCCCAAGATACACTATACACCACGGTAGAGATTTCAAGTAACAATTCTTAATCAATTTCTGAACAATCACTAAATGCAAGGCCTCAGACAGACCAGAGTTCAAAGTCTGGCTTTGCCATTTAGTAGTGGGTTACTTTTGGTCGTTAGCTTACTCTCTTCATTTAAAAAATAGAAATAACGTCTATTTAATAGGGTTGTTATGAGGATTAAAATAGATAATTTATGTAACATAGCATGCTTCAAGGCACATAGAGAGTACTTAATAGAAGGACATTTATTTAATTAAAAGATATTTGGTTAATTTAAATGATCACATGAACATCATTTAAGATCCACAAGTCCTGGAAGCTTGGAGAGAGAGCTCTGAAACAGATGCATATAAAGAGAAGGAAATACCAAACCAAGGTGGGTAAAACAAACACCTCAGCAGCAAGACAAAGGCGCTCCCAACAATGCACTTCGTTCAGTGAAAGCAAGTCCTCACATGAACGAGGCTGCTCAAAAAGTGAAGGTTTGGTAGCCATGTCAATAGATGCTAAAAGAGGATTCCTTACAACTAAAGAATAAATGATAATTAAATGGTTCACAAGACTCAAAAGACAGGGTATATTCAGTAGAACAGAATGAAGTCATTTTAAGATGGGAACAACTAGAGGCTTCTATGAGGAAGCCTTCTATTCTTTTTATAATGCATTTTTAAAATATAAAAGATATATTCTATTTAGTGATAGACATCTGGATGTCCAGGTAGTTCTGCCTCTAACTCAATGGATTTAATGAGTTTCTCAAGTTTTCAAGGTAATGTATGTCCAAACTTAAAGAAATTAGTGGAACAAAGATGCTTTATTAGTAGTACTACTTAACTACTAATTAACCAGCCCACCTCTGTCCAAAAGATCTCCAAGTCTCTGATCATTCCCCTTCAAAATATTCTTTAAAAACTCATGCCATTTGGACATACATAAAATAAATTTATAGAGATGTTTATTAAACCAGTGTCCAATCAGAGAGCAAATAAGATAAAACAAAACCAAAAACATATTGTATCATTCATACTTAATTATATTAGATGTCTAAGGTGTTTTATCTTTAAAATGTACCTTTATATACAACAGCAATCTCTGCATTGGACAACTTCTGTCACAAAGGGAGAAAACATACACAAATAACTAGAGTTTTGCCAAACCAAGTATTATTCTTCAATTTTCTGTCATTCATTCAACAGATATTGAGTGGGATACAACAATAAACAAAACAGATAAAAAAAAAAATCTCTGCCTTCATGAAACTTACTTTCTAGTGCAGAGAGAAACCTAGTAGGATGTACTTCATGAACAAACTCTATCTTGATTGATTTGATTAAAAGCTTATTTGATAACATCGAAAGTACATAGTATGGATTTTTATATTTATATAAATAATTTCTGAATAACAGAGCACTTTATATCGAAGGGCCTAACTGAAAGCCCTCCACTTAGCCTGCAGCTAAAACTAGTTAAGTACTTACCATTTATTTTGCGGGATCTCATTTAATCATCAATCAACTTTACATGATTATTATTATTATTATTCCCATTTTCTAGAAGAAGAAACCAAGGCTTGACTAATTTCTACAAGAGCACATAGTGGCAGAGACAGAATTCTTAACTACTAACCAATTAGTCAAATTCATTCGTTCAACAAACATTTACTGAGGGCCTTCCAGTGAACAGGAACAATGGTAAGCACTGGAGATATATGATCCCTGCCTTCACTTAGCTTACATTTTAGTAGAGGAGACCAAAAATAAATAAGTAAACAAATATACAAATTATATTAAGTGCAAGGAAAAACAAACAAGCGGAAGTTATAAAGAAAAGGATGGTCAAAGAAGATCTCTCTAAGGAAGGAGGTCACATTAAGCTCAGACTGGGAGGATAAAGAAAGAACTAGCTATGAACAAAATGAAGGAAGAATGAACATTCCAGGAAAGTGCAGTGGCAAAAGCTCTGAGCAGGAATAACCTCAGCATTGAGCCAAGAACTTAAAAGAGGCCAGAACATAGTCAGTGAGTGTGACAATGCCCCCCTCTCTTTCCCGTGTCTCATCTCATCACCAGAGGCCAAATCACATAGCACCTTACAAGCAGGGGAAATCAAAATTTATTGTCCAAACCAGATCATTTTTGACAGTGAAAGGGAGCTCAATAACCAGGATGGTCAAAAGCAGACTAGGACACAACGGCCATCCTACTTATAGGCCTTGGTGAGTAGCTTGGTTTTCATTCTTAAAGCAAAGGAAATCATTTAAAGAGTTTTAAGCAGGAGAGTGACATGATTTAATACATATTTTAAGAAAATCACTCAATATTTATAAGAAAAAAAAATCATATAAGGAACAGATTGGAGGGAGGCAAGAACGGAAATAGGAAGCCCAGTTAAGAGATTGGTACAGTTGTCTGAGTAAGAGATGATATTCTGGACTAGGCTGGTGGCAGTAAAGTGGAAAGAGAATCCGCAGTTTTGCTGATGGTTTGCCTGGAGAGGTGAGTAAGAGGGAGAAATGGAGAAATCCTCGTTTTCTGGCTTTGGCAGCTAGGATGGCACTACCATTTTGAAAAGGGAAAGACCGTCTTTTAGGAATCTCCTTTCTTGTTGGACTCAACACGGTATTGACTTAGAGATAATGTGCACATTGGACCTTTTTTCAAATTCAGGTCAAAGTCCAGGAGCTCATGGTAGATACTGCAGAGCATGTACCACACAAAACATTAATTGCCAAGTCTTGCCTCTGCCTCTGCAGGCCCAATTTTTTCACACAAACATCAGACATGAATCAAAGCCCTCAAGCAAGTACACGGGCTCTTACAATCTTAAGTACATTTTAAACTGTGTAACCTCCACCCAAGTCTAATTCCTCCCAATGTAATAATAGCTTAAATGATAAAATTCATTAATTTAGATTTAAAATTTTTTTCTATAAGCTATTTCACCTAGTTCAGCAAATCCTAAACAAAGAAGTGTTAGTGAGATACAGTGATATATTAAAATTTAAAAAACATGGCTACCATATTGGACAATGCAGATATTAAACATTTCTGTCATCTGAAAAATGCTACTCTAGAGTCTCTATTAATGGGGAATCATGTATAACTGAAACAACGGCTTCTCCCAAGCCCCCTGTTTATCTGGTTGATTTTCAAAAATACCCATGAGATTATCTAAAGTCTGTTATTTAGATATTTTAAAGCAGTCATATTCTATCATATAACACAGAAGTTAATTCATTTAGATGAAATCAGATAGCAGCAGTGCTCAGGATTAAAACTATCCATGTGCCACCTCTGTGGAGTACTTTTGGTAGACGAATAAATATGAACCTTAATAGCACGGTGGGGGTGTTGGAAAGAAACAAGAGACTCTTTTGGCTTCACATCCTGGTGACAAGCCACTCCTAGTAATGGCTCATAACCTCGTGAATACCTGTTGTTAAGATACCCTATAGAGTTGGGCTCTGCCAAGTTAGTATTTGCACATACCAGGCAGGATGTTAACATGAGGTTTGGCAGATGATCTACTCTCACTCTTACATTAAAGGCTTAAGAGGTTTTGAAAATGTACAAGCCAAGGTGGGTTATAGATGATTCACTCTGTTCAACACTGCTGGGAAGAGCCCAAGGCCATTGATCAGATCAGATGTGAGATGATATGGGAAATACTTTGGTCTGATTGTCCATTCTTATAGTGCTTATGATTTGTTACAAAAATAGAGACGTGAGAACAGGACATATATCTTTAACTAACCAAATAAAGCTTTTAATTGCTTCCCTATCTACTAGAATCAGAACTTCCTTCATTAAAATGAAATTTTAGTATAGGAAAAAAAAAGGCATTTGAAAAAAGTAAAAAGTTAACTGCCTGGTAATAGTAGAATGAATGCTACCCATTCACTGATGCTCTACAAGGAAAGATGAAGAAGAGGGTATTGGAAATGCAACTTGAGAACCTACTGTATACTGTGGGCAATACTAGGCTCTTTCACATAGTTAATTCCATTGATTCCTCACGACCTGAGAGATGGATATTTTTATCCCCATTTTACAAATGAGGAAAGCTAGACACAAAAGGTTAAACTATTGTCTAAAATTCACATAGGTGGTAGGAAACAGAATGTACTAAGCCAAGGCTTCTCAAAGCATGGTCCACAAATTGTTATTGGTCTGCAAAGATATTAGTCAGGAAGTGAACGTAAGGGATCAATTTATACCAATTTGACATGGCCATGAACTTTTATTGTATTCTACAAAAGTTTTGGCCCTCTACGAACTGTAAA